>NW_026292722.1:0-47133 GCF_023091745.1 Budorcas taxicolor
AGCAGTAGTATCACGCTTCCTGTCACGTGGATCAAGGGATCTGTGGCTTTCCCTCGAGGCTGTCCCTCGAGGCTTTCCCACGAGGCTTTCCCACAGTGCTGTGCCACGTGCCACCTTGGTGTGAGTCGATCCTCGGCGTGAAAGACGAGCCGGTGAAGGGAAAAGAGGTTCCTCTGGAATGGACTGAGACATCTGGGGGACTCTTGGAATGGTGGCACGACCCTGGAGTTCCTCTCGCCGTTCCTGTTGAGAGGGCCTCCTCTTGAGATGCGACGGGAACGCCGGGAACTCTTTCCCGACGAAGCAGGGAAAGGATCCCTCATCTCGAGCTACGAGGCGGAAACGGGGCTCCTCTGGATGTGGCCGGGACCCTCGTGATTCCTCTCGAGTGGAGACGGCTAGGTCGGGGAACTTCTTGATTTGCACCAAGGGTGTGAAGAACCCTTTCGAAGTTCCAGAGGTGAGGTGTGATCAGCCTCGAGACGCCTCAGCGGAAATGGGCCTCATCTCGCCTGGAGGGGAGAACCTCCTGGATTTTCTCGAGTTGCGGCAGGTCTTCTCGACTTACGACGGGGACCTCAGGGACCCGCTCTGGTGGCCTCAGGAAAGGCCAGTCCCCATGCGAGTTGCTAGGGGACCTCTCGGGATTCCTCTCCCGTCCATGCCGGGGCCTCAGTCCTTGTGTGGAGTCGGGGCCGGAACCTGAGGATTGCTCTCCAGTGTTGCCATGGATCTTGGGGTGCTTCTGAGTCTCCCCAGGGGAGTCAGGCCTCGTCTCGAGTGGGGGCATGCACGTGCGCTTTCCTCCCGAACTGCAGCAGTAGTGTCACGCTTCCTGTCACGTGGATCAAGGGATCTGTGGCTTTCCCTCGAGGCTGTCCCTCGAGGCTTTCCCACGAGGCTTTCCCACAGGGCTGTGCCACGTGCCACCTTGGTGTGAGTCGATCCTCGGCGTGAAAGACGAGCCGGTGAAGGGAAAAGAGGTTCCTCTGGAATGGACTGAGACATCTGGGGGACTCTTGGAATGGTGGCACGACCCTGGAGTTCCTCTCGCCGTTCCTGTTGAGAGGGCCTCCTCTTGAGATGCGACGGGAACGCCGGGAACTCTTTCCCGACGAAGCAGGGAAAGGATCCCTCATCTCGAGCTACGAGGCGGAAACGGGGCTCCTCTGGATGTGGGCGGGACCCTCGTGATTCCTCTCGAGTGGAGACGGCTAGGTCGGGGAACTTCTTGATTTGCACCAAGGGTGTGAAGGACCCTTTCGAAGTTCCAGAGGTGAGGTGTGATCAGCCTCGAGACGCCTCAGCGGAAATGGGCCTCATCTCGCCTGGAGGGGAGAACCTCCTGGATTTTCTCGAGTTGCGGCAGGTCTTCTCGAGTTACGACGGGGACCTCAGGGACCCGCTCTGGTGGCCTCAGGAAAGGCCAGTCCCCATGCGAGTTGCTAGGGGACCTCTCGGGATTCCTCTCCCGTCCATGCCGGGGCCTCAGTCCTTGTGTGGAGTCGGGGCCGGAACCTGAGGATTGCTCTCCAGTGTTGCCATGGATCTTGGGGTGCTTCTGAGTCTCCCCAGGGGAGTCAGGCCTCGTCTCGAGTGGGGGCATGCACGTGCGCTTTCCTCCCGAACTGCAGCAGTAGTATCACGCTTCCTGTCACGTGGATCAAGGGATCTGTGGCTTTCCCTCGAGGCTGTCCCTCGAGGCTTTCCCACGAGGCTTTCCCACAGCGCTGTGCCACGTGCCACCTTGGTGTGAGTCGATCCTCGGCGTGAAAGACGAGCCGGTGAAGGGAAAAGAGGTTCCTCTGGAATGGACTGAGACATCTGGGGGACTCTTGGAATGGTGGCACGACCCTGGAGTTCCTCTCGCCGTTCCTGTTGAGAGGGCCTCCTCTTGAGATGCGACGGGAACGCCGGGAACTCTTTCCCGACGAAGCAGGGAAAGGATCCCTCATCTCGAGCTACGAGGCGGAAACGGGGCTCCTCTGGATGTGGCCGGGACCCTCGTGATTCCTCTCGAGTGGAGACGGCTAGGTCGGGGAACTTCTTGATTTGCACCAAGGGTGTGAAGGACCCTTTCGAAGTTCCAGAGGTGAGGTGTGATCAGCCTCGAGACGCCTCAGCGGAAATGGGCCTCATCTCGCCTGGAGGGGAGAACCACCTGGATTTTCTCGAGTTGCGGCAGGTCTTCTCGAGTTACGACGGGGACCTCAGGGACCCGCTCTGGTGGCCTCAGGAAAGGCCAGTCCCCATGCGTGTTGCTAGGGGACCTCTCGGGATTCCTCTCCCGTCCATGCCGGGGCCTCAGTCCTTGTGTGGAGTCGGGGGCGGAACCTGAGGATTGCTCTCCAGTGTTGCCATGGATCTTGGGGTGCTTCTGAGTCTCCCCAGGGGAGTCAGGCCTCGTCTCGAGTGGGGGCATGCACGTGCGCTTTCCTCCCGAGCTGCAGCAGTAGTGTCACGCTTCCTGTCACGTGGATCAAGGGATCTGTGGCTTTCCCTCGAGGCTGTCCCTCGAGGCTTTCCCACGAGGCTTTCCCACAGGGCTGTGCCACGTGCCACCTTGGTGTGAGTCGATCCTCGGCGTGAAATACGAGCCGGTGAAGGGAAAAGAGGTTCCTCTGGAATGGACTGAGACATCTGGGGGACTCTTGGAATGGTGGCACGACCCTGGAGTTCCTCTCGCCGTTCCTGTTGAGAGGGCCTCCTCTTGAGATGCGACGGGAACGCCGGGAACTCTTTCCCGACGAAGCAGGGAAAGGATCCCTCATCTCGAGCTACGAGGCGGAAACGGGGCTCCTCTGGATGTGGGCGGGACCCTCGTGATTCCTCTCGAGTGGAGACGGCTAGGTCGGGGAACTTCTTGATTTGCACCAAGGGTGTGAAGGACCCTTTCGAAGTTCCAGAGGTGAGGTGTGATCAGCCTCGAGACGCCTCAGCGGAAATGGGCCTCATCTCGCCTGGAGGGGAGAACCTCCTGGATTTTCTCGAGTTGCGGCAGGTCTTCTCGAGTTACGACGGGGACCTCAGGGACCCGCTCTGGTGGCCTCAGGAAAGGCCAGTCCCCATGCGTGTTGCTAGGGGACCTCTCGGGATTCCTCTCCCGTCCATGCCGGGGCCTCAGTCCTTGTGTGGAGTCGGGGCCGGAACCTGAGGATTGCTCTCCAGTGTTGCCATGGATCTTGGGGTGCTTCTGAGTCTCCCCAGGGGAGTCAGGCCTCGTCTCGAGTGGGGGCATGCACGTGCGCTTTCCTCCCGAGCTGCAGCAGTAGTGTCACGCTTCCTGTCACGTGGATCAAGGGATCTGTGGCTTTCCCTCGAGGCTGTCCCTCGAGGCTTTCCCACGAGGCTTTCCCACAGGGCTGTGCCACGTGCCACCTTGGTGTGAGTCGATCCTCGGCGTGAAAGACGAGCCGGTGAAGGGAAAAGAGGTTCCTCTGGAATGGACTGAGACATCTGGGGGACTCTTGGAATGGTGGCACGACCCTGGAGTTCCTCTCGCCGTTCCTGTTGAGAGGGCCTCCTCTTGAGATGCGACGGGAACGCCGGGAACTCTTTCCCGACGAAGCAGGGAAAGGATCCCTCATCTCGAGCTACGAGGCGGAAACGGGGCTCCTCTGGATGTGGGCGGGACCCTCGTGATTCCTCTCGAGTGGAGACGGCTAGGTCGGGGAACTTCTTGATTTGCACCAAGGGTGTGAAGGACCCTTTCGAAGTTCCAGAGGTGAGGTGTGATCAGCCTCGAGACGCCTCAGCGGAAATGGGCCTCATCTCGCCTGGAGGGGAGAACCTCCTGGATTTTCTCGAGTTGCGGCAGGTCTTCTCGAGTTACGACGGGGACCTCAGGGACCCGCTCTGGTGGCCTCAGGAAAGGCCAGTCCCCATGCGAGTTGCTAGGGGACCTCTCGGGATTCCTCTCCCGTCCATGCCGGGGCCTCAGTCCTTGTGTGGAGTCGGGGCCGGAACCTGAGGATTGCTCTCCAGTGTTGCCATGGATCTTGGGGTGCTTCTGAGTCTCCCCAGGGGAGTCAGGCCTCGTCTCGAGTGGGGGCATGCACGTGCGCTTTCCTCCCGAACTGCAGCAGTAGTATCACGCTTCCTGTCACGTGGATCAAGGGATCTGTGGCTTTCCCTCGAGGCTGTCCCTCGAGGCTTTCCCACGAGGCTTTCCCACAGCGCTGTGCCACGTGCCACCTTGGTGTGAGTCGATCCTCGGCGTGAAAGACGAGCCGGTGAAGGGAAAAGAGGTTCCTCTGGAATGGACTGAGACATCTGGGGGACTCTTGGAATGGTGGCACGACCCTGGAGTTCCTCTCGCCGTTCCTGTTGAGAGGGCCTCCTCTTGAGATGCGACGGGAACGCCGGGAACTCTTTCCCGACGAAGCAGGGAAAGGATCCCTCATCTCGAGCTACGATGCGGAAACGGGGCTCCTCTGGATGTGGCCGGGACCCTCGTGATTCCTCTCGAGTGGAGACGGCTAGGTCGGGGAACTTCTTGATTTGCACCAAGGGTGTGAAGGACCCTTTCGAAGTTCCAGAGGTGAGGTGTGATCAGCCTCGAGACGCCTCAGCGGAAATGGGCCTCATCTCGCCTGGAGGGGAGAACCTCCTGGATTTTCTCGAGTTGCGGCAGGTCTTCTCGAGTTACGACGGGGACCTCAGGGACCCGCTCTGGTGGCCTCAGGAAAGGCCAGTCCCCATGCGAGTTGCTAGGGGACCTCTCGGGATTCCTCTCCCGTCCATGCCGGGGCCTCAGTCCTTGTGTGGAGTCGGGGCCGGAACCTGAGGATTGCTCTCCAGTGTTGCCATGGATCTTGGGGTGCTTCTGAGTCTCCCCAGGGGAGTCAGGCCTCGTCTCGAGTGGGGGCATGCACGTGCGCTTTCCTCCCGAACTGCAGCAGTAGTGTCACGCTTCCTGTCACGTGGATCAAGGGATCTGTGGCTTTCCCTCGAGGCTGTCCCTCGAGGCTTTCCCACGAGGCTTTCCCACAGGGCTGTGCCACGTGCCACCTTGGTGTGAGTCGATCCTCGGCGTGAAAGACGAGCCGGTGAAGGGAAAAGAGGTTCCTCTGGAATGGACTGAGACATCTGGGGGACTCTTGGAATGGTGGCACGACCCTGGAGTTCCTCTCGCCGTTCCTGTTGAGAGGGCCTCCTCTTGAGATGCGACGGGAACGCCGGGAACTCTTTCCCGACGAAGCAGGGAAAGGATCCCTCATCTCGAGCTACGAGGCGGAAACGGGGCTCCTCTGGATGTGGGCGGGACCCTCGTGATTCCTCTCGAGTGGAGACGGCTAGGTCGGGGAACTTCTTGATTTGCACCAAGGGTGTGAAGGACCCTTTCGAAGTTCCAGAGGTGAGGTGTGATCAGCCTCGAGACGCCTCAGCGGAAATGGGCCTCATCTCGCCTGGAGGGGAGAACCTCCTGGATTTTCTCGAGTTGCGGCAGGTCTTCTCGAGTTACGACGGGGACCTCAGGGACCCGCTCTGGTGGCCTCAGGAAAGGCCAGTCCCCATGCGAGTTGCTAGGGGACCTCTCGGGATTCCTCTCCCGTCCATGCCGGGGCCTCAGTCCTTGTGTGGAGTCGGGGCCGGAACCTGAGGATTGCTCTCCAGTGTTGCCATGGATCTTGGGGTGCTTCTGAGTCTCCCCAGGGGAGTCAGGCCTCGTCTCGAGTGGGGGCATGCACGTGCGCTTTCCTCCCGAACTGCAGCAGTAGTATCACGCTTCCTGTCACGTGGATCAAGGGATCTGTGGCTTTCCCTCGAGGCTGTCCCTCGAGGCTTTCCCACGAGGCTTTCCCACAGCGCTGTGCCACGTGCCACCTTGGTGTGAGTCGATCCTCGGCGTGAAAGACGAGCCGGTGAAGGGAAAAGAGGTTCCTCTGGAATGGACTGAGACATCTGGGGGACTCTTGGAATGGTGGCACGACCCTGGAGTTCCTCTCGCCGTTCCTGTTGAGAGGGCCTCCTCTTGAGATGCGACGGGAACGCCGGGAACTCTTTCCCGACGAAGCAGGGAAAGGATCCCTCATCTCGAGCTACGAGGCGGAAACGGGGCTCCTCTGGATGTGGCCGGGACCCTCGTGATTCCTCTCGAGTGGAGACGGCTAGGTCGGGGAACTTCTTGATTTGCACCAAGGGTGTGAAGGACCCTTTCGAAGTTCCAGAGGTGAGGTGTGATCAGCCTCGAGACGCCTCAGCGGAAATGGGCCTCATCTCGCCTGGAGGGGAGAACCACCTGGATTTTCTCGAGTTGCGGCAGGTCTTCTCGAGTTACGACGGGGACCTCAGGGACCCGCTCTGGTGGCCTCAGGAAAGGCCAGTCCCCATGCGTGTTGCTAGGGGACCTCTCGGGATTCCTCTCCCGTCCATGCCGGGGCCTCAGTCCTTGTGTGGAGTCGGGGGCGGAACCTGAGGATTGCTCTCCAGTGTTGCCATGGATCTTGGGGTGCTTCTGAGTCTCCCAGGGGAGTCAGGCCTCGTCTCGAGTGGGGGCATGCACGTGCGCTTTCCTCCCGAGCTGCAGCAGTAGTGTCACGCTTCCTGTCACGTGGATCAAGGGATCTGTGGCTTTCCCTCGAGGCTGTCCCTCGAGGCTTTCCCACGAGGCTTTCCCACAGGGCTGTGCCACGTGCCACCTTGGTGTGA
Source organism: Budorcas taxicolor (assembly GCF_023091745.1). NCBI lineage: Eukaryota > Metazoa > Chordata > Mammalia > Artiodactyla > Bovidae > Budorcas > Budorcas taxicolor. The sequence goes on from NW_026292722.1 coordinate 6,652, forward strand.
GTCGATCCTCGGCGTGAAATACGAGCCGGTGAAGGGAAAAGAGGTTCCTCTGGAATGGACTGAGACATCTGGGGGACTCTTGGAATGGTGGCACGACCCTGGAGTTCCTCTCGCCGTTCCTGTTGAGAGGGCCTCCTCTTGAGATGCGACGGGAACGCCGGGAACTCTTTCCCGACGAAGCAGGGAAAGGATCCCTCATCTCGAGCTACGAGGCGGAAACGGGGCTCCTCTGGATGTGGGCGGGACCCTCGTGATTCCTCTCGAGTGGAGACGGCTAGGTCGGGGAACTTCTTGATTTGCACCAAGGGTGTGAAGGACCCTTTCGAAGTTCCAGAGGTGAGGTGTGATCAGCCTCGAGACGCCTCAGCGGAAATGGGCCTCATCTCGCCTGGAGGGGAGAACCTCCTGGATTTTCTCGAGTTGCGGCAGGTCTTCTCGAGTTACGACGGGGACCTCAGGGACCCGCTCTGGTGGCCTCAGGAAAGGCCAGTCCCCATGCGTGTTGCTAGGGGACCTCTCGGGATTCCTCTCCCGTCCATGCCGGGGCCTCAGTCCTTGTGTGGAGTCGGGGCCGGAACCTGAGGATTGCTCTCCAGTGTTGCCATGGATCTTGGGGTGCTTCTGAGTCTCCCCAGGGGAGTCAGGCCTCGTCTCGAGTGGGGGCATGCACGTGCGCTTTCCTCCCGAGCTGCAGCAGTAGTGTCACGCTTCCTGTCACGTGGATCAAGGGATCTGTGGCTTTCCCTCGAGGCTGTCCCTCGAGGCTTTCCCACGAGGCTTTCCCACAGGGCTGTGCCACGTGCCACCTTGGTGTGAGTCGATCCTCGGCGTGAAAGACGAGCCGGTGAAGGGAAAAGAGGTTCCTCTGGAATGGACTGAGACATCTGGGGGACTCTTGGAATGGTGGCACGACCCTGGAGTTCCTCTCGTCGTTCCTGTTGAGAGGGCCTCCTCTTGAGATGCGACGGGAACGCCGGGAACTCTTTCCCGACGAAGCAGGGAAAGGATCCCTCATCTCGAGCTACGAGGCGGAAACGGGGCTCCTCTGGATGTGGGCGGGACCCTCGTGATTCCTCTCGAGTGGAGACGGCTAGGTCGGGGAACTTCTTGATTTGCACCAAGGGTGTGAAGGACCCTTTCGAAGTTCCAGAGGTGAGGTGTGATCAGCCTCGAGACGCCTCAGCGGAAATGGGCCTCATCTCGCCTGGAGGGGAGAACCTCCTGGATTTTCTCGAGTTGCGGCAGGTCTTCTCGAGTTACGACGGGGACCTCAGGGACCCGCTCTGGTGGCCTCAGGAAAGGCCAGTCCCCATGCGAGTTGCTAGGGGACCTCTCGGGATTCCTCTCCCGTCCATGCCGGGGCCTCAGTCCTTGTGTGGAGTCGGGGCCGGAACCTGAGGATTGCTCTCCAGTGTTGCCATGGATCTTGGGGTGCTTCTGAGTCTCCCCAGGGGAGTCAGGCCTCGTCTCGAGTGGGGGCATGCACGTGCGCTTTCCTCCCGAACTGCAGCAGTAGTATCACGCTTCCTGTCACGTGGATCAAGGGATCTGTGGCTTTCCCTCGAGGCTGTCCCTCGAGGCTTTCCCACGAGGCTTTCCCACAGCGCTGTGCCACGTGCCACCTTGGTGTGAGTCGATCCTCGGCGTGAAAGACGAGCCGGTGAAGGGAAAAGAGGTTCCTCTGGAATGGACTGAGACATCTGGGGGACTCTTGGAATGGTGGCACGACCCTGGAGTTCCTCTCGCCGTTCCTGTTGAGAGGGCCTCCTCTTGAGATGCGACGGGAACGCCGGGAACTCTTTCCCGACGAAGCAGGGAAAGGATCCCTCATCTCGAGCTACGAGGCGGAAACGGGGCTCCTCTGGATGTGGCCGGGACCCTCGTGATTCCTCTCGAGTGGAGACGGCTAGGTCGGGGAACTTCTTGATTTGCACCAAGGGTGTGAAGGACCCTTTCGAAGTTCCAGAGGTGAGGTGTGATCAGCCTCGAGACGCCTCAGCGGAAATGGGCCTCATCTCGCCTGGAGGGGAGAACCTCCTGGATTTTCTCGAGTTGCGGCAGGTCTTCTCGAGTTACGACGGGGACCTCAGGGACCCGCTCTGGTGGCCTCAGGAAAGGCCAGTCCCCATGCGAGTTGCTAGGGGACCTCTCGGGATTCCTCTCCCGTCCATGCCGGGGCCTCAGTCCTTGTGTGGAGTCGGGGCCGGAACCTGAGGATTGCTCTCCAGTGTTGCCATGGATCTTGGGGTGCTTCTGAGTCTCCCCAGGGGAGTCAGGCCTCGTCTCGAGTGGGGGCATGCACGTGCGCTTTCCTCCCGAACTGCAGCAGTAGTGTCACGCTTCCTGTCACGTGGATCAAGGGATCTGTGGCTTTCCCTCGAGGCTGTCCCTCGAGGCTTTCCCACGAGGCTTTCCCACAGGGCTGTGCCACGTGCCACCTTGGTGTGAGTCGATCCTCGGCGTGAAAGACGAGCCGGTGAAGGGAAAAGAGGTTCCTCTGGAATGGACTGAGACATCTGGGGGACTCTTGGAATGGTGGCACGACCCTGGAGTTCCTCTCGCCGTTCCTGTTGAGAGGGCCTCCTCTTGAGATGCGACGGGAACGCCGGGAACTCTTTCCCGACGAAGCAGGGAAAGGATCCCTCATCTCGAGCTACGAGGCGGAAACGGGGCTCCTCTGGATGTGGGCGGGACCCTCGTGATTCCTCTCGAGTGGAGACGGCTAGGTCGGGGAACTTCTTGATTTGCACCAAGGGTGTGAAGGACCCTTTCGAAGTTCCAGAGGTGAGGTGTGATCAGCCTCGAGACGCCTCAGCGGAAATGGGCCTCATCTCGCCTGGAGGGGAGAACCTCCTGGATTTTCTCGAGTTGCGGCAGGTCTTCTCGAGTTACGACGGGGACCTCAGGGACCCGCTCTGGTGGCCTCAGGAAAGGCCAGTCCCCATGCGAGTTGCTAGGGGACCTCTCGGGATTCCTCTCCCGTCCATGCCGGGGCCTCAGTCCTTGTGTGGAGTCGGGGCCGGAACCTGAGGATTGCTCTCCAGTGTTGCCATGGATCTTGGGGTGCTTCTGAGTCTCCCCAGGGGAGTCAGGCCTCGTCTCGAGTGGGGGCATGCACGTGCGCTTTCCTCCCGAACTGCAGCAGTAGTATCACGCTTCCTGTCACGTGGATCAAGGGATCTGTGGCTTTCCCTCGAGGCTGTCCCTCGAGGCTTTCCCACGAGGCTTTCCCACAGCGCTGTGCCACGTGCCACCTTGGTGTGAGTCGATCCTCGGCGTGAAAGACGAGCCGGTGAAGGGAAAAGAGGTTCCTCTGGAATGGACTGAGACATCTGGGGGACTCTTGGAATGGTGGCACGACCCTGGAGTTCCTCTCGCCGTTCCTGTTGAGAGGGCCTCCTCTTGAGATGCGACGGGAACGCCGGGAACTCTTTCCCGACGAAGCAGGGAAAGGATCCCTCATCTCGAGCTACGAGGCGGAAACGGGGCTCCTCTGGATGTGGCCGGGACCCTCGTGATTCCTCTCGAGTGGAGACGGCTAGGTCGGGGAACTTCTTGATTTGCACCAAGGGTGTGAAGGACCCTTTCGAAGTTCCAGAGGTGAGGTGTGATCAGCCTCGAGACGCCTCAGCGGAAATGGGCCTCATCTCGCCTGGAGGGGAGAACCACCTGGATTTTCTCGAGTTGCGGCAGGTCTTCTCGAGTTACGACGGGGACCTCAGGGACCCGCTCTGGTGGCCTCAGGAAAGGCCAGTCCCCATGCGTGTTGCTAGGGGACCTCTCGGGATTCCTCTCCCGTCCATGCCGGGGCCTCAGTCCTTGTGTGGAGTCGGGGCCGGAACCTGAGGATTGCTCTCCAGTGTTGCCATGGATCTTGAGGTGCTTCTGAGTCTCCCCAGGGGAGTCAGGCCTCGTCTCGAGTGGGGGCATGCACGTGCGCTTTCCTCCCGAGCTGCAGCAGTAGTGTCACGCTTCCTGTCACGTGGATCAAGGGATCTGTGGCTTTCCCTCGAGGCTGTCCCTCGAGGCTTTCCCACGAGGCTTTCCCACAGGGCTGTGCCACGTGCCACCTTGGTGTGAGTCGATCCTCGGCGTGAAAGACGAGCCGGTGAAGGGAAAAGAGGTTCCTCTGGAATGGACTGAGACATCTGGGGGACTCTTGGAATGGTGGCACGACCCTGGAGTTCCTCTCGCCGTTCCTGTTGAGAGGGCCTCCTCTTGAGATGCGACGGGAACGCCGGGAACTCTTTCCCGACGAAGCAGGGAAAGGATCCCTCATCTCGAGCTACGAGGCGGAAACGGGGCTCCTCTGGATGTGGCCGGGACCCTCGTGATTCCTCTCGAGTGGAGACGGCTAGGTCGGGGAACTTCTTGATTTGCACCAAGGGTGTGAAGGACCCTTTCGAAGTTCCAGAGGTGAGGTGTGATCAGCCTCGAGACGCCTCAGCGGAAATGGGCCTCATCTCGCCTGGAGGGGAGAACCTCCTGGATTTTCTCGAGTTGCGGCAGGTCTTCTCGAGTTACGACGGGGACCTCAGGGACCCGCTCTGGTGGCCTCAGGAAAGGCCAGTCCCCATGCGTGTTGCTAGGGGACCTCTCGGGATTCCTCTCCCGTCCATGCCGGGGCCTCAGTCCTTGTGTGGAGTCGGGGCCGGAACCTGAGGATTGCTCTCCAGTGTTGCCATGGATCTTGGGGTGCTTCTGAGTCTCCCCAGGGGAGTCAGGCCTCGTCTCGAGTGGGGGCATGCACGTGCGCTTTCCTCCCGAGCTGCAGCAGTAGTGTCACGCTTCCTGTCACGTGGATCAAGGGATCTGTGGCTTTCCCTCGAGGCTGTCCCTCGAGGCTTTCCCACGAGGCTTTCCCACAGGGCTGTGCCACGTGCCACCTTGGTGTGAGTCGATCCTCGGCGTGAAAGACGAGCCGCTGAAGGGAAAAGAGGTTCCTCTGGAATGGACTGAGACATCTGGGGGACTCTTGGAATGTTGGCACGACCCTGGAGTTCCTCTCGCCGTTCCTGTTGAGAGGGCCTCCTCTTGAGATGCGACGGGAACGCCGGGAACTCTTTCCCGACGAAGCAGGGAAAGGATCCCTCATCTCGAGCTACGAGGCGGAAACGGGGCTCCTCTGGATGTGGGCGGGACCCTCGTGATTCCTCTCGAGTGGAGACGGCTAGGTCGGGGAACTTCTTGATTTGCACCAAGGGTGTGAAGGACCCTTTCGAAGTTCCAGAGGTGAGGTGTGATCAGCCTCGAGACGCCTCAGCGGAAATGGGCCTCATCTCGCCTGGAGGGGAGAACCTCCTGGATTTTCTCGAGTTGCGGCAGGTCTTCTCGAGTTACGACGGGGACCTCAGGGACCCGCTCTGGTGGCCTCAGGAAAGGCCAGTCCCCATGCGTGTTGCTAGGGGACCTCTCGGGATTCCTCTCCCGTCCATGCCGGGGCCTCAGTCCTTGTGTGGAGTCGGGGCCGGAACCTGAGGATTGCTCTCCAGTGTTGCCATGGATCTTGGGGTGCTTCTGAGTCTCCCCAGGGGAGTCAGGCCTCGTCTCGAGTGGGGGCATGCACGTGCGCTTTCCTCCCGAGCTGCAGCAGTAGTGTCACGCTTCCTGTCACGTGGATCAAGGGATCTGTGGCTTTCCCTCGAGGCTGTACCTCGAGGCTTTCCCACGAGGCTTTCCCACAGGGCTGTGCCACGTGCCACCTTGGTGTGAGTCGATCCTCGGCGTGAAAGACGAGCCGGTGAAGGGAAAAGAGGTTCCTCTGGAATGGACTGAGACATCTGGGGGACTCTTGGAATGGTGGCACTACCCTGGAGTTCTTCTCGCCGTTCCTGTTGAGAGGGCCTCCTCTTGAGATGCGACGGGAACGCCGGGAACTCTTTCCCGACGAAGCAGGGAAAGGATCCCTCATCTCGAGCTACGAGGCGGAAACGGGGCTCCTCTGGATGTGGGCGGGACCCTCGTGATTCCTCTCGAGTGGAGACGGCTAGGTCGGGGAACTTCTTGATTTGCACCAAGGGTGTGAAGGACCCTTTCGAAGTTCCAGAGGTGAGGTGTGATCAGCCTCGAGACGCCTCAGCGGAAATGGGCCTCATCTCGCCTGGAGGGGAGAACCTCCTGGATTTTCTCGAGTTGCGGCAGGTCTTCTCGAGTTACGACGGGGACCTCAGGGACCCGCTCTGGTGGCCTCAGGAAAGGCCAGTCCCCATGCGAGTTGCTAGGGGACCTCTCGGGATTCCTCTCCCGTCCATGCCGGGGCCTCAGTCCTTGTGTGGAGTCGGGGCCGGAACCTGAGGATTGCTCTCCAGTGTTGCCATGGATCTTGGGGTGCTTCTGAGTCTCCCCAGGGGAGTCAGGCCTCGTCTCGAGTGGGGGCATGCACGTGCGCTTTCCTCCCGAACTGCAGCAGTAGTGTCACGCTTCCTGTCACGTGGATCAAGGGATCTGTGGCTTTCCCTCGAGGCTGTCCCTCGAGGCTTTCCCACGAGGCTTTCCCACAGCGCTGTGCCACGTGCCACCTTGGTGTGAGTCGATCCTCGGCGTGAAAGACGAGCCGGTGAAGGGAAAAGAGGTTCCTCTGGAATGGACTGAGACATCTGGGGGACTCTTGGAATGGTGGCACGACCCTGGAGTTCCTCTCGCCGTTCCTGTTGAGAGGGCCTCCTCTTGAGATGCGACGGGAACGCCGGGAACTCTTTCCCGACGAAGCAGGGAAAGGATCCCTCATCTCGAGCTACGAGGCGGAAACGGGGCTCCTCTGGATGTGGCCGGGACCCTCGTGATTCCTCTCGAGTGGAGACGGCTAGGTCGGGGAACTTCTTGATTTGCACCAAGGGTGTGAAGGACCCTTTCGAAGTTCCAGAGGTGAGGTGTGATCAGCCTCGAGACGCCTCAGCGGAAATGGGCCTCATCTCGCCTGGAGGGGAGAACCACCTGGATTTTCTCGAGTTGCGGCAGGTCTTCTCGAGTTACGACGGGGACCTCAGGGACCCGCTCTGGTGGCCTCAGGAAAGGCCAGTCCCCATGCGTGTTGCTAGGGGACCTCTCGGGATTCCTCTCCCGTCCATGCCGGGGCCTCAGTCCTTGTGTGGAGTCGGGGCCGGAACCTGAGGATTGCTCTCCAGTGTTGCCATGGATCTTGGGGTGCTTCTGAGTCTCCCCAGGGGAGTCAGGCCTCGTCTCGAGTGGGGGCATGCACGTGCGCTTTCCTCCCGAGCTGCAGCAGTAGTGTCACGCTTCCTGTCACGTGGATCAAGGGATCTGTGGCTTTCCCTCGAGGCTGTCCCTCGAGGCTTTCCCACGAGGCTTTCCCACAGGGCTGTGCCACGTGCCACCTTGGTGTGAGTCGATCCTCGGCGTGAAAGACGAGCCGGTGAAGGGAAAAGAGGTTCCTCTGGAATGGACTGAGACATCTGGGGGACTCTTGGAATGGTGGCACGACCCTGGAGTTCCTCTCGCCGTTCCTGTTGAGAGGGCCTCCTCTTGAGATGCGACGGGAACGCCGGGAACTCTTTTCCCGACGAAGCAGGGAAAAGATCCCTCATCTCGAGCTACGAGGCGGAAACGGGGCTCCTCTGGATGTGGGCGGGACCCTCGTGATTCCTCTCGAGTGGAGACGGCTAGGTTGGGGAACTTCTTGATTTGCACCAAGGGTGTGAAGGACCCTTTCGAAGTTCCAGAGGTGAGGTGTGATCAGCCTCGAGACGCCTCAGCGGAAATGGGCCTCATCTCGCCTGGAGGGGAGAACCTCCTGGATTTTCTCGAGTTGCGGCAGGTCTTCTCGAGTTACGACGGGGACCTCAGGGACCCGCTCTGGTGGCCTCAGGAAAGGCCAGTCCCCATGCGTGTTGCTAGGGACCTCTCGGATTCCTCTCCCGTCCATGCCGGGGCCTCAGTCCTTGTGTGGAGTCGGGGCCGGAACCTGAGGATTGCTCTCCAGTGTTGCCATGGATCTTGGGGTGCTTCTGAGTCTCCCCAGGGTAGTCAGGCCTCGTCTCGAGTGGGGGCATGCACGTGCGCTTTCCTCCCGAGCTGCAGCAGTAGTGTCATGCTTCCTGTCACGTGGATCAAGGGATCTGTGGCTTTCCCTCGAGGCTGTCCCTCGAGGCTTTTCCACGAGGCTTTCCAACAGGGCTGTGCCACATGCCACCTTGGTGTGAGTCGATCCTCGGCGTGAAAGACGAGCCGGTGAAGGGAAAAGAGGTTCCTCTGGAATGGACTGAGACATCTGGGGGACTCTTGGAATGGTGGCACGACCCTGGAGTTCCTCTCGCCGTTCCTGTTGAGAGGGCCTCCTCTTGAGATGCGACGGGAACGCCGGGAACTCGTTCCCGACGAAGCAGGGAAAGGATCCCTCATCTCGAGCTACGATGCGGAAAAGGGGCTCCTCTGGATGTGGGCGGGACCCTCGTGATTCCTCTCGAGTGGAGACGGCTAGGTCGGGGAACTTCTTGATTTGCACCAAGGGTGTGAAGGACCCTTTCGAAGTTCCAGCGGTGAGGTGTGATCAGCCTCGAGACGCCTCATCGGAAATGGGCCTCATCCCGCCTGGAGGGGAGAACCTCCTGGATTTTCTCGAGTTGCGGCAGGTCTTCTCGAGTTACGACGGGGACCACAGGGACCCGCTCTGGTGGCCTCAGGAAAGGCCAGTCCCCATGCGTGTTGCTAGGGGACCTCTCGGGATTCCTCTCCCGTCCATGCCGGGGCCTCAGTCCTTGTGTGGAGTCGGAACCGGAACCTGAGGATTCCTCTCCAGTGTTGCCATGGATCATGGGGTGCTTCTGAGTCTCCCCAGGGGAGTCAGGCCTCGTCTCGAGTGGGGGCATGCACGTGCGCTTTCCTCCCGAGCTGCAGCAGTAGTGTCACGCTTCCTGTCACGTGGATCAAGGGATCTGTGGCTTTCCCTCGAGGCTGTCCCTCGAGGCTTTCCCACGAGGCTTTCCCACAGGGCTGTGCCACGTGCCACCTTGGTGTGAGTCGATCCTCGGCGTGAAAGACGAGCCGGTGAAGGGAAAAGAGGTTCCTCTGGAATGGACTGAGACATCTGGGGGACTCTTGGAATGGTGGCACGACCCTGGAGTTCCTCTCGCCGTTCCTGTTGAGAGGGCCTCCTCTTGAGAGGCGACGGGAACGCCGGGAACTCTTTCCCGATGAAGCAGGGAAAGGATCCCTCATCTCGAGCTACGAGGCGGAAACGGGGCTCCTCTGGATGAGGGCGGGACGCTCGTGATTCCTCTCGAGTGGAGACGGCTAGGTCGGGGAACTTCTTGATTTGAACCAAGGGTGTGAAGGACCCTTTCGAAGTTCCAGAGGTGAGGTGTGATCAGCCTCGAGACGCCTCAGCGGAATTGGGCCTCATCTCGCCTGGAGGGGAGAACCTCCTGGATTTTCTCGAGTTGCGGCAGGTCTTCTCGAGTTACGAGGGGAACCTCAGGGACCCAGTCTGGTGGCCTCAGGAAAGGCCAGTCCCCATGCGTGTTGCTAGGGGAACTCTCGGGATTCCTCTCCCGTCCATGCCGGGGCCTCAGTCCTTGTGTGGAGTCGGGGCCGGAACCTGAGGATTCCTCTCCAGTGTTGCCATGGATCTTGGGGTGCTTCTGAGTCTCCCCAGGGGAGTCAGGCCTCGTCTCGAGTGGGGGCATGCACGTGCGCTTTCCTCCCGAGCTGCAGCAGTAGTGTCACGCTTCCTGTCACGTGGATCAAGGGATCTGTGGCTTTCCCTCGAGGCTGTCCCTCGAGGCTTTCCCACGAGGCTTTCCCACAGGGCTATGCCACGTGCCACCTTGGTGTGAGTCGATCCTCGGCGTGAAAGACGAGCCAGTGAAGGGAAAAGAGGTTCCTCTGGAATGGACTGAGACATCTGGGGGACTCTTGGAATGGTGGCACGACCCTGGAGTTCCTCTCGCCGTTCCTGTTGAGAGGGCCTCCTCTTGAGATGCGACGGGAACGCCGGGAACTCTTTCCCGACGAAGCAGGGAAAGGATCCCTCATCTCGAGCTACGAGGCGGAAACGGGGCTCCTCTGGATGTGGGCGGGACCCTCGTGATTCCTCTCGAGTGGAGACGGCTAGGTCGGGGAACTTCTTGATTTGCACCAAGGGTGTGAAGGAGCCTTTCGAAGTTCCAGAGGTGAGGTGTGATCAGCCTCGAGACGCCTCAGCGGAAATGGGCCTCATCTCGCCTGGAGGGGAGAACCTCCTGGATTTTCTCGAGTTGCGGCAGGTCTTCTCGAGTTACGACGGGGACCTCAGGGACCCGCTCTGGTGGCCTCAGGAAAGGCCAGTCCCCATGCGAGTTTCTAGGGGACCTCTCAGGATTCCTCTCCCGTCCATGCCGGGGCCTCAGTCCTTGTGTGGAGTCGGGGCCGGAACCTGAGGATTCCTCTCCAGTGTTGCCATGGATCTTGGGGTGCTTCTGAGTCTCCCCAGGGGAGTCAGGCCTCGTCTCGAGTGGGGGCATGCACGTGCGCTTTCCTCCCGAGCTGCAGCAGTAGTGTCACGCTTCCTGTCACGTGGATCAAGGGATCTGTGGCTTTCCCTCGAGGCTGTCCCTCGAGGCTTTCCCACGAGGCTTTCCCACAGGGCTATGCCACGTGCCACCTTGGTGTGAGTCCATCCTCGGCGTGAAAGACGAGCCAGTGAAGGGAAAAGAGGTTCCTCTGGAATGGACTGAGACATCTGGGGGACTCTTGGAATGGTGGCACGACCCTGGAGTTCCTCTCGCCGTTCCTGTTGAGAGGGCCTCTTCTTGAGATGCGACGGGAACGCCGGGAACTCTTTCCCGACGAAGCAGGGAAAGGATCCCTCATCTCGAGCTACGAGGCGGAAACGGGGCTCATCTGGATGTGGGCGGGACCCTCGTGATTCCTCTCGAGTGGAGACGGCTAGGTCGGGGAACTTCTTGATTTGCACCAAGGGTGTGAAGGAGCCTTTCGAAGTTCCAGAGGTGAGGTGTGATCAGCCTCGAGACGCCTCAGCGGAAATGGGCCTCATCTCGCCTGGAGAGGAGAACCTCCTGGATTTTCTCGAGTTGCGGCAGGTCTTCTCGAGTTACGACGGGGACCTCAGGGACCCGCTCTGGTGGCCTCAGGAAAGGCCAGTCCCCATGCGAGTTTCTAGGGGACCTCTCAGGATTCCTCTCCCGTCCATGCCGGGGCCTCAGTCCTTGTGTGGAGTCGGGGCCGGAACCTGAGGATTGCTCTCCAGTGTTGTCATGGATCTTGGGGTGCTTCTGAGTCTCCCCAGGGGAGTCAGGCCTCGTCTCGAGTGGGGGCATGCACGTGCGCTTTCCTCCCGAGCTGCAGCAGTAGTGTCACGCTTCCTGTCACGTGGATCAAGGGATCTGTGGCTTTCCCTCGAGGCTGTCCCTCGAGGCTTTCCCACGAGGCTTTCCCACAGGGCTGTGCCACGTTCCACCTTGGTGTGAGTCGATCCTCGGCGTGAAAGACGAGCCGGTGAAGGGAAAAGAGGTTCCTCTGGAATGGACTGAGACATCTGGGGGACTCTTGGAATGGTGGCACGACCCTGGAGTTCCTCTCGCCGTTCCTGTTGAGAGGGCCTCCTCTTGAGAGGCGACGGGAACGCCGGGAACTCTTTCCCGACGAAGCAGGGAAAGGATCCCTCATCTCGAGCTACGAGGCGGAAACGGGGCTCCTCTGGATGAGGGCGGGACCCTCGTGATTCCTCTCGAGTGGAGACGGCTAGGTCGGGGAACTTCTTGATTTGAACCAAGGGTGTGAAGGACCCTTTCGAAGTTCCAGAGGTGAGGTGTGATCAGCCTCGAGACGCCTCAGCGGAATTGGGCCTCATCTCGCCTGGAGGGGAGAACCTCCTGGATTTTCTCGAGTTGCGGCAGGTCTTCTCGAGTTACGAGGGGAACCTCAGGGACCCGCTCTGGTGGCCTCAGGAAAGGCCAGTCCCCATGCGTGTTGCTAGGGGACCTCTCGGAATTCCTCTCCCGTCCATGCCGGGGCCTCAGTCCTTGTGTGGAGTCGGGGCCGGAACCTGAGGATTCCTCTCCAGTGTTGCCATGGATCTTGGTTTGCTTCTGAGTCTCCCCAGGGGAGTCAGGCCTCGTCTCGAGTGGGGGCATGCACGTGCGCTTTCCTCCCGAGCTGCAGCAGTAGTGTCACGCTTCCTGTCACGTGGATCAAGGGATCTGTGGCTTTCCTTCGAGGCTGTCCCTCGAGGCTTTCCCACGATGCTTTCCCACAGGGCTGTGCCACGTGCCACCTTGGTGTCAGTCGATCCTCGGCGTGAAAGACGAGCCGGTGAAAGGAAAAGAGGTTCCTCTGGAATGGACTGAGACATCTGGGGAACTCTTGGAATGGTGGCACGACCCTGGAGTTCCTCTCGCCATTCCTGTTGAGAGGGCCTCCTCTTGAGATGCGACGGGAACGCCGGGAACTCTTTCCCGACGAAGCAGGGAAAGGATCCCTCATCTCGAGCTACGAGGCGGAAACGGGGCTCCTCTGGATGTGGGCGGGACCCTCGTGATTCCTCTCGAGTGGAGACGGCTAGGTCGGGGAACTTCTTGATTTGCACCAAGGGTGTGAAGGACCCTTTCGAAGTTCCAGTGGTGAGGTTTGATCAGCCTCCAGACGCCTCAGCGGAAATGGGCCTCATCTCGCCTGGAGGGGAGAACCTCCTGGATTTTCTCGAGTTGCGGCAGGTCTTCTCGAGTTACGACGGGGACCACAGGGACCCGCTCTGGTGGCCTTAGGAAAGGCCAGTCCCCATGCGTGTTGCTAGGGGACCTCTCGGGATTCCTCTCCCGTCCATGCCGGGGCCTCAGTCCTTGTGTGGAGTCGGGGCCGGAACCTGAGGATTCCTCTCCAGTGTTGCCATGGTTCTTGGGGTGCTTCTGTGTCTCCCCAGGGGAGTCAGGCCTTGTCTCGAGTGGGGGCATGCACGTGCGCTTTCTTCCCGAGCTGCAGCAGTAGTGTCACGCTTCCTGTCACGTGGATCAAGGGATCTGTGGCTTTCCCTCGAGGCTGTCCCTCGAGGCTTTCCCACGAGGCTTTCCCACAGGGCCGTGCCACGTGCCACCTTGGTGTGAGTCGATCCTCGGCGTGAAAGACGAGCCGGTGAGGGGAAAAGAGGTTCCTCTGGAATGGACTGAGACATCTGGGGGACTCTTGGAATGGTGGCACGACCCTGGAGTTCCTCTCGCCGTTCCTGTTGAGAGGGCCTCCTCTTGAGATGCGACGGGAACGCAGGGGACTCTTTCCCGACGAAGCAGGGAAAGGATCCCTCATCTCGAGCTACGAGGCGGAAACGGGGCTCTTCTGGATGTGGGCGGGACCCTCGTGATTCCTCTCGAGTGGAGACGGCTAGGTCGGGGAACTTCTTGATTTGCACCAAGGGTGTGGAGGACCCTTTCGAAGTTCCAGAGGTGAGGTGTGATCAGCCTCGAGACGCCTCAGCGGAAATCGGCCTCATCTCGCCTGGAGGGGAGAACCTCCTGGATTTTCTCGAGTTGCGGCAGGTCTTCTCGAGTTACGACGGAGACCACAGGGACCCGCTCTGGTGGCCTCAGGAAAGGCCAGTCCCCATGCGAGTTGCTAGGGGACCGCTCGGGATTCCTCTCCCGTCCATGCCGGGGCCTCAGTCCTTGTGTGGAGTCAGGGCCGGAACCTGAGGATTCCTCTCCAGTGTTGCCATGGATCTTGGGGTGCTTCTGAGTCTCCCCAGGGGAGTCAGGCCTCGTCTCGAGTGGGGGCATGCACGTGCGCTTTCCTCCCGAGCTGCAGCAGTAGTGTCACGCTTCCTGTCACGTGGATCAAGGGATCTGTGGCTTTCCCTCGAGGCTGTCCCTCGAGGCTTTCCCACGAGGCTTTCCCACAGGGCTGTGCCATGTGCCACCTTGGTGTGAGTCGATCCTCGGCGTGAAAGACGAGCCGGTGAAGGGAAAAGAGGTTCCTCTGGAATGGACTGAGACATCTGGGGGACTCTTGGAATGGTGGCACGACCCTGGAGTTCCTCTCGCCGTTCCTGTTGAGAGGGCCTCCTCTTGAGATGCGACGGGAACGCCGGGAACTCTTTCCCGACGAAGCAGGGAAAGGATCCCTCATCTCGAGCTACGAGACGGAAACGGGGCTCCTCTGGATGTGGGCGGGACCCTCGTGATTCCTCTCGAGTGGAGACGGCTAGGTCGGGGAACTTCTTGATTTGCACCAAGGGTGTGAAGGACCCTTTCGAAGTTCCAGAGGTGAGGTGTCATCAGCCTCGAGACGCCTCAGCGGAAATGGGCCTCATCTCGCCTGGAGGGGAGAACCTCCTGGATTTTCTCGAGTTGCGGCAGGTCTTCTCGAGTTACGACGGGGACCTCAGGGACCCGCTCTGGTGGCCTCAGGAAAGGCCGGTCCCCATGCGAGTTGCTAGGGGACCGCTCGGGATTCCTCTCCCGTCCATGCCGGGGCCTCAGTCCTTGTGTGGAGTCGGGGCCGAAACCTGAGGATTCCTCTCCAGTGTTGCCATGGATCTTGGGGTGCTTCTGAGTCTCCCCAGGGGAGTCAGGCCTCGTCTCGAGTGGGGGCATGCACGTGCGCTTTCCTCCCGAGCTGCAGCAGTAGTGTCCCGCTTCCTGTCACGTGCATCAAGGGATCTGTGGCTTTCCCTCGAGGCTGTCCCTCGAGGCTTTCCCACGAGGCTTTCCCACAGGGCTGTGCCACATGCCACCTTGGTGTGAGTCGATCCTCGGCGTGAAAGACGAGCCGGTGAAGGGAAAAGAGGTTCCTCTGGAATGGACTGAGACATCTGGGGGACTCTTGGAATGGTGGCACGACCCTGGAGTTCCTCTCGCCGTTCCGGTTGAGTGGGCCTCCTCTTGAGATGCGACGGGAACGCCGGGAACTCTTTCCCGAAGAAGCAGGGAAAGGATCCCTCATCTCGAGCTACGAGGCGGAAACGGGGCTCCTCTGGATGTGGGCGGGACCCTCGTGATTCCTCTCGAGTGGAGACGGCTAGGTCGGGGAACTTCTTGATTTGCACCAAGGGTGTGAAGGACCCTTTCGAAGTTCCAGAGGTGAGGTGTGATCAGCCTCGAGACGCCTCAGCGGAAATGGGCCTCATCTCGCCTGGAGGGGAGAACCTCCTGGATTTTCTCGAGTTGCGGCAGGTCTTCTCGAGTTACGACGGGGACCTCAGGGACCCGCTCTGGTGGCCTCAGGAAAGGCCAGTCCCCATGCGAGTTGCTAGGGGACCTCTCGGGATTCCTCTCCCGTCCATGCCGGGGCCTCAGTCCTTGTGTGGAGTCAGGGCCGGAACCTGAGGATTGCTCTCCAGTGTTGCCATGGATCTTGGGGTGCTTCTGAGTCTCCCCAGGGGAGTCAGGCCTCGTCTCGAGTGGGGGCATGCACGTGCGCTTTCCTCCCGAGCTGCAGCAGTAGTGTCACGCTTCCTGTCACGTGGATCAAGGGATCTGTGGCTTTCCCTCGAGGCTGTCCCTCGAGGCTTTCCCACGAGGCTTTCCCACAGGGCTGTGCCACGTGCCACCTTGGTGTGAGTCGATCCTTGGCGTGAAAGACGAGCCGGTGAAGGGAAAAGAGGTTCCTCTGGAATGGACTGAGACATCTGGGGGACTCTTGGAATGGTGGCACGACCCTGGAGTTCCTCTCGCCGTTCCTGTTGAGAGGGCCTCCTGTTGAGATGCGACGGGAACGCCGGGGACTCTTTCCCGACGAAGCAGGGAAAGGATCCCTCATCTCGAGCTACGAGGCGGAAACGGGGCTCCTCTGGATGTGGGCGGGACCCTCGTGATTCCTCTCGAGTGGAGACGGCTAGGTCGGGGAACTTCTTGATTTGCACCAAGGGTGTGAAGGACCCTTTCGAAGTTCCAGAGGTGAGGTGTGATCAGCCTCGAGACGCCTCAGCGGAAATGGGCCTCATCTCGCCTGGAGGGGAGAACCTCCTGGATTTTCTCGAGTTGCGGCAGGTCTTCTCGAGTTACGACGGGGACCTCAGGGACCCGCTCTGGTGGCCTCAGGAAAGGCCAGTCCCCATGCGTGTTGCTAGGGGACCTCTCGGGATTCCTCTCCCGTCCATGCCGGGGCCTCAGTCCTTGTGTGGAGTCGGGGCCGGAACCTGAGGATTGCTCTCCAGTGTTGCCATGGATCTTGGGGTGCTTCTGAGTCTCCCCAGGGGAGTCAGGCCTCGTCTCGAGTGGGGGCATGCACGTGCGCTTTCATCCCGAGCTGCAGCAGTAGTGTCACGCTTCCTGTCACGTGGATCAAGGGATCTGTGGCTTTCCCTCGAGGCTGTCCCTCGAGGCTGTCCCTCGTGGCTTTCCCAAGAGGCTTTCCCACAGGGCTGTGCCAAGTGCCACCTTGGTGTGAGTCGATCCTCGGCGTGAAAGACGAGCCGGTGAAGGGAAAAGAGGTTCCTCTGGAATGGACTGAGACATCTGGGGGACTCTTGGAATGGTGGCACGACCCTGGAGTTCCTCTCGCCGTTCCTGTTGAGAGGGCCTCCTCTTGAGATGCGACGTGAAAGCCGGGGACTCTTTCCCGACAAAGCAGGGAAAGGATCCCTCATCTCGAGCTACGAGGTGTAAACGGGGCTCCTCTGGACGTGGGCGGGACCCTCGTGATTCCTCTCGAGTGGAGACGGCTAGGTCGGGGAACTTCTTGATTTGCACCAAGGGTGTGAAGGACCCTTTCGAAGTTCCAGAGGTGAGGTGTGATCAGCCTCGAGACGCCTCAGCGGAAATGGGCCTCATCTCGCCTGGAGGGGAGAACCTCCTGGATTTTCTCGAGTTGCGCAGGTCTTCTCGAGTTACGACGGGGACCTCAGGGACCCGCTCTGGTGGCCTCAGGAAAGGCCAGTCCCCATGCGAGTTGCTAGGGGACCTCTCGGGATTCCTCTCCCGTCCATGCCGGGGCCTCAGTCCTTGTGTGGAGT
The DNA here is from genome assembly GCF_023091745.1 of Budorcas taxicolor. NCBI lineage: Eukaryota > Metazoa > Chordata > Mammalia > Artiodactyla > Bovidae > Budorcas > Budorcas taxicolor. Next base: position 23,549 of record NW_026292722.1, read on the forward strand.
CGGGGCCGGAACCTGAGGATTGCTCTCCAGTGTTGCCATGGATCTTGGGGTGCTTCTGAGTCTCCCCAGGGGAGTCAGGCCTCGTCTCGAGTGGGGGCATGCACGTGCGCTTTCCTCCCGAGCTGCAGCAGTAGTGTCACGCTTCCTGTCACGTGGATCAAGGGATCTGTGGCTTTCCCTCGAGGCTGTCCCTCGAGGCTTTCCCACGAGGCTTTCCCACAGGGCTGTGCCTCGTGCCACCTTGGTGTGAGTCGATCCTCGGCGTGAAAGACGAGCCGGTGAAGGGAAAAGAGGTTCCTCTGGAATGGACTGAGACATCTGGGGGACTCTTGGAATGGTGGCACGACCCTGGAGTTCCTCTCGCCGTTCCTGTTGAGAGGGCCTCCTGTTGAGATGCGACGGGAACGCCGGGGACTCTTTCCCGACGAAGCAGGGAAAGGATCCCTCATCTCGAGCTACGAGGCGGAAACGGGGCTCCTCTGGATGTGGGCGGGACCCTCGTGATTCCTCTCGAGTGGAGACGGCTAGGTCGGGGAACTTCTTGATTTGCACCAAGGGTGTGAAGGACCCTTTCGAAGTTCCAGAGGTGAGGTGTGATCAGCCTCGAGACGCCTCAGCGGAAATGGGCCTCATCTCGCCTGGAGGGGAGAACCTCCTGGATTTTCTCGAGTTGCGGCAGGTCTTCTCGAGTTACGACGGGGACCTCAGGGACCCGCTCTGGTGGCCTCAGGAAAGGCCAGTCCCCATGCGTGTTGCTAGGGGACCTCTCGGGATTCCTCTCCCGTCCATGCCGGGGCCTCAGTCCTTGTGTGGAGTCGGGGCCGGAACCTGAGGATTGCTCTCCAGTGTTGCCATGGATCTTGGGGTGCTTCTGAGTCTCCCCAGGGGAGTCAGGCCTCGTCTCGAGTGGGGGCATGCACGTGCGCTTTCCTCCCGAGCTGCAGCAGTAGTGTCACGCTTCCTGTCCCGTGGATCAAGGGATCTGTGGCTTTCCCTCGAGGCTGTCCCTCGAGGCTCTCCCTCGTGGCTTTCCCAAGAGGCTTTCCCACAGGGCTGTGCCACGTGCCACCTTGGTGTGAGTCGATCCTCGGCGTGAAAGACGAGCCGGTGAAGGGAAAAGAGGTTCCTCTGGAATGGACTGAGACATCTGGGGGACTCTTGGAATGGTGGCACGACCCTGGAGTTCCTCTCGCCGTTCCTGTTGAGAGGGCCTCCTCTTGAGATGCGACGGGAACGCCGGGAACTCTTTCCCGACGAAGCAGGGAAAGGATCCCTCATCTCGAGCTACGAGGCGGAAACGGGGCTCCTCTGGATGTGGGCGGGACCCTCGTGATTCCTCTCGAGTGGAGACGGCTAGGTCGGGGAACTTCTTGATTTGCACCAAGGGTGTGAAGGACCCTTTCGAAGTTCCAGAGGTGAGGTGTGATCAGCCTCGAGACGCCTCAGCGGAAATGGGCCTCATCTCGCCTGGAGGGGAGAACCTCCTGGATTTTCTCGAGTTGCGGCAGGTCTTCTCGAGTTACGACGGGGACCTCAGGGACCCGCTCTGGTGGCCTCAGGAAAGGCCGGTCCCCATGCGAGTTGCTAGGGGACCTCTCGGGATTCCTCTCCCGTCCATGCCGGGGCCTCAGTCCTTGTGTGGAGTCGGGGTCGGAACCTGAGGATTGCTCTCCAGTGTTGCCATGGATCTTGGGGTCCTTCTGAGTCTCCCCAGGGGAGTCAGGCCTCGTCTCGAGTGGGGCCATGCACGTGCACTTTCCTCCCGAGCTTCAGCAGTAGTGTCACGCTTCCTGTCACGTGGATCAAGGGATCTGTGGCTTTCCCTCGAGGCTGTCCCTCGAGGCTTTCCCACGAGGCTTTCCCACAGGGCTGTGCCACGTGCCACCTTGGTGTGAGTCGATCCTCGGCGTGAAAGACGAGCCGGTGAAGGGAAAAGAGGTTCCTCTGGAATGGACTGAGACATCTGGGGGACTCTTGGAATGGTGGCACGACCCTGGAGTTCCTCTCGCCGTTCCTGTTGAGAGGGCCTCCTGTTGAGATGCGACGGGAACGCCGGGAACTCTTTCCCGACGAAGCAGGGAAAGGATCCCTCATCTCGAGCTACGAGGCGGAAACGGGGCTCCTCTGGATGTGGGCGGGACCCTCGTGATTCCTCTCGAGTGGAGACGGCTAGGTCGGGGAACTTCTTGATTTGCACCAAGGGTGTGAAGGACCCTTTCGAAGTTCCAGAGGTGAGGTGTGATCAGCCTCGAGACGCCTCAGCGGAAATGGGCCTCATCTCGCCTGGAGGGGAGAACCTCCTGGATTTTCTCGAGTTGCGGCAGGTCTTCTCGAGTTACGACGGGGACCTCAGGGACCCGCTCTGGTGGCCTCAGGAAAGGCCAGTCCCCATGCGAGTTGCTAGGGGACCGCTCGGGATTCCTCTCCCGTCCATGCCGGGGCCTCAGTCCTTGTGTGGATTCGGGGCCAGAACCTGAGGATTCCTCTCCAGTGTTGCCATGGATCTTGGGGTGCTTCTGAGTCTCCCCAGGGGAGTCAGGCCTCGTCTCGAGTGGGGGCATGCACGTGCGCTTTCCTCCCGAGCTGCAGCAGTAGTGTCACGCATCCTGTCACGTGGATCAAGGGATCTGTGGCTTTCCCTCGAGGCTGTCCCTCGAGGCTTTCCCACGAGGCTTTCCCACAGGGCTGTGCCACGTGCCACCTTGGTGTGAGTCGATCCTCGGCGTGAAAGACGAGCCGGTGAAGGGAAAAGAGGTTCCTCTGGAATGGACTGAGACATCTGGGGGACTCTTGGAATGGTGGCACGACCCTGGAGTTCCTCTCGCCGTTCCTGTTGAGAGGGCCTCCTGTTGAGATGCGACGGGAACGCCGGGAACTCTTTCCCGACGAAGCAGGGAAAGGATCCCTCATCTCGAGCTACGAGGCGGAAACGGGGCTCCTCTGGATGTGGGCGGGACCCTCGTGATTCCTCTCGAGTGGAGACGGCTAGGTCGGGGAACTTCTTGATTTGCACCAAGGGTGTGAAGGACCCTTTCGAAGTTCCAGAGGTGAGGTGTGATCAGCCTCGAGACGCCTCAGCGGAAATGGGCCTCATCTCGCCTGGAGGGGAGAACCTCCTGGATTTTCTCGAGTTGCGGCAGGTCTTCTCGAGTTACGACGGGGACCTCAGGGACCCGCTCTGGTGGCCTCAGGAAAGGCCGGTCCCCATGCGAGTTGCTAGGGGACCTCTCGGGATTCCTCTCCCGTCCATGCCGGGGCCTCAGTCCTTGTGTGGAGTCGGGGTCGGAACCTGAGGATTGCTCTCCAGTGTTGCCATGGATCTTGGGGTCCTTCTGAGTCTCCCCAGGGGAGTCAGGCCTCGTCTCGAGTGGGGCCATGCACGTGCACTTTCCTCCCGAGCTTCAGCAGTAGTGTCACGCTTCCTGTCACGTGGATCAAGGGATCTGTGGCTTTCCCTCGAGGCTGTCCCTCGAGGCTTTCCCACGAGGCTTTCCCACAGGGCTGTGCCACGTGCCACCTTGGTGTGAGTCGATCCTCGGCGTGAAAGACGAGCCGGTGAAGGGAAAAGAGGTTCCTCTGGAATGGACTGAGACATCTGGGGGACTCTTGGAATGGTGGCACGACCCTGGAGTTCCTCTCGCCGTTCCTGTTGAGAGGGCCTCCTCTTGAGAGGCGACGGGAACGCCGGGAACTCTTTCCCGACGAAGCAGGGAAAGGATCCCTCATCTCGAGCTACGAGGCGGAAACGGGGCTCCTCTGGATGTGGGCGGGACCCTCGTGATTCCTCTCGAGTGGAGACGGCTAGGTCGGGGAACTTCTTGATTTGCACCAAGGGTGTGAAGGACCCTTTCGAAGTTCCAGAGGTGAGGTGTGATCAGCCTCGAGACGCCTCAGCGGAAATGGGCCTCATCTCGCCTGGAGGGGAGAACCTCCTGGATTTTCTCGAGTTGCGGCAGGTCTTCTCGAGTTACGACGGGGACCTCAGGGACCCGCTCTGGTGGCCTCAGGAAAGGCCAGTCCCCATGCGAGTTGCTAGGGGACCGCTCGGGATTCCTCTCCCGTCCATGCCGGGGCCTCAGTCCTTGTGTGGATTCGGGGCCAGAACCTGAGGATTCCTCTCCAGTGTTGCCATGGATCTTGGGGTGCTTCTGAGTCTCCCCAGGGGAGTCAGGCCTCGTCTCGAGTGGGGGCATGCACGTGCGCTTTCCTCCCGAGCTGCAGCAGTAGTGTCACGCATCCTGTCACGTGGATCAAGGGATCTGTGGCTTTCCCTCGAGGCTGTCCCTCGAGGCTTTCCCACGAGGCTTTCCCACAGGGCTGTGCCACGTGCCACCTTGGTGTGAGTCGATCCTCGGCGTGAAAGACGAGCCGGTGAAGGGAAAAGAGGTTCCTCTGGAATGGACTGAGACATCTGGGGGACTCTTGGAATGGTGGCACGACCCTGGAGTTCCTCTCGCCGTTCCTGTTGAGAGGGCCTCCTGTTGAGATGCGACGGGAACGCCGGGGACTCTTTCCCGACGAAGCAGGGAAAGGATCCCTCATCTCGAGCTACGAGGCGGAAACGGGGCTCCTCTGGATGTGGGCGGGACCCTCGTGATTCCTCTCGAGTGGAGACGGCTAGGTCGGGGAACTTCTTGATTTGCACCAAGGGTGTGAAGGACCCTTTCGAAGTTCCAGAGGTGAGGTGTGATCAGCCTCGAGACGCCTCAGCGGAAATGGGCCTCATCTCGCCTGGATGGGAGAACCTCCTGGATTTTCTCGAGTTGCGGCAGGTCTTCTCGAGTTACGACGGGGACCTCAGGGACCCGCTCTGGTGGCCTCAGGAAAGGCCAGTCCCCATGCGAGTTGCTAGGGGACCTCTCGGGATTCCTCTCCCGTCCATGCCGGGGCCTCAGTCCTTGTGTGGAGTCGGGGCCGGAACCTGAGGATTGCTCTCCAGTGTTGCCATGGATCTTGGGGTGCTTCTGAGTCTCCCCAGGGGAGTCAGGCCTCGTCTCGAGTGGGGGCATGCACGTGCGCTTTCCTCCCGAGCTGCAGCAGTAGTGTCACGCTTCCTGTCACGTGGATCAAGGGATCTGTGGCTTTCCCTCGAGGCTGTCCCTCGAGGCTTTCCCACGAGGCTTTCCCACAGGGCTGTGCCACGTGCCACCTTGGTGTGAGTCGATCCTCGGCGTGAAAGACGAGCCGGTGAAGGGAAAAGAGGTTCCTCTGGAATGGACTGAGACATCTGGGGGACTCTTGGAATGGTGGCACGACCCTGGAGTTCCTCTCGCCGTTCCTGTTGAGAGGGCCTCCTGTTGAGATGCGACGGGAACGACGGGGACTCTTTCCCGACGAAGCAGGGAAAGGATCCCTCATCTCGAGCTACGAGGCGGAAACGGGGCTCCTCTGGATGTGGGCGGGACCCTCGTGATTCCTCTCGAGTGGAGACGGCTAGGTCGGGGAACTTCTTGATTTGCACCAAGGGTGTGAAGGACCCTTTCGAAGTTCCAGAGGTGAGGTGTGATCAGCCTCGAGACGACTCAGCGGAAATGGGCCTCATCTCGCCTGGAGGGGAGAACCTCCTGGATTTTCTCGAGTTGCGGCAGGTCTTCTCGAGTTACGACGGGGACCTCAGGGACCCGCTCTGGTGGCCTCAGGAAAGGCCAGTCCCCATGCGTGTTGCTAGGGGACCTCTCGGGATTCCTCTCCCGTCCATGCCGGGGCCTCAGTCCTTGTGTGGAGTCGGGGCCGGAACCTGAGGATTGCTCTCCAGTGTTGCCATGGATCTTGGGGTGCTTCTGAGTCTCCCCAGGGGAGTCAGGCCTCGTCTCGAGTGGGGGAATGCACGTGCGCTTTCCTCCCGAGCTGCAGCAGTAGTGTCACGCTTCCTGTCACGTGGATCAAGGGATCTGTGGCTTTCCCTCGAGGCTGTCCCTCGAGGCTCTCCCTCGTGGCTTTCCCAAGAGGCTTTCCCACAGGGCTGTGCCACGTGCCCCCTTGGTGTGAGTCGATCCTCGGCGTGAAAGACGAGCCGGTGAAGGGAAAAGAGGTTCCTCTGGAATGGACTGAGACATCTGGGGGACTCTTGGAATGGTGGCACGACCCTGGAGTTCCTCTCGCCGTTCCTGTTGAGAGGGCCTCCTCTTGAGATGCGACGTGAAAGCCGGGGACTCTTTCCCGACAAAGCAGGGAAAGGATCCCTCATCTCGAGCTACGAGGCGTAAACGGGGCTCCTCTGGATGTGGGCGGGACCCTCGTGATTCCTCTCGAGTGGAGACGGCTAGGTCGGGGAACTTCTTGATTTGCACCAAGGGTGTGAAGGACCCTTTCGAAGTTCCAGAGGTGAGGTGTGATCAGCCTCGAGACGCCTCAGCGGAAATGGGCCTCATCTCGCCTGGAGGGGAGAACCTCCTGGATTTTCTCGAGTTGCGCAGGTCTTCTCGAGTTACGACGGGGACCTCAGGGACCCGCTCTGGTGGCCTCAGGAAAGGCCAGTCCCCATGCGAGTTGCTAGGGGACCTCTCGGGATTCCTCTCCCGTCCATGCCGGGGCCTCAGTCCTTGTGTGGAGTCGGGGCCGGAACCTGAGGATTGCTCTCCAGTGTTGCCATGGATCTTGGGGTGCTTCTGAGTCTCCCCAGGGGAGTCAGGCCTCGTCTCGAGTGGGGGCATGCACGTGCGCTTTCCTCCCGAGCTGCAGCAGTAGTGTCACGCTTCCTGTCACGTGGATCAAGGGATCTGTGGCTTTCCCTCGAGGCTGTCCCTCGAGGCTTTCCCACGAGGCTTTCCCACAGGGCTGTGCCTCGTGCCACCTTGGTGTGAGTCGATCCTCGGCGTGAAAGACGAGCCGGTGAAGGGAAAAGAGGTTCCTCTGGAATCGACTGAGACATCTGGGGGACTCTTGGAATGGTGGCACGACCCTGGAGTTCCTCTCGCCGTTCCTGTTGAGAGGGCCTCCTGTTGAGATGCGACGGGAACGCCGGGGACTCTTTCCCGACGAAGCAGGGAAAGGATCCCTCATCTCGAGCTACGAGGCGGAAACGGGGCTCCTCTGGATGTGGGCGGGACCCTCGTGATTCCTCTCGAGTGGAGACGGCTAGGTCGGGGAACTTCTTGATTTGCACCAAGGGTGTGAAGGACCCTTTCGAAGTTCCAGAGGTGAGGTGTGATCAGCCTCAAGACGCCTCAGCGGAAATGGGCCTCATCTCGCCTGGAGGGGAGAACCTCCTGGATTTTCTCGAGTTGCGGCAGGTCTTCTCGAGTTACGACGGGGACCTCAGGGACCCGCTCTGGTGGCCTCAGGAAAGGCCGGTCCCCATGCGAGTTGCTAGGGGACCTCTCGGGATTCCTCTCCCGTCCATGCCGGGGCCTCAGTCCTTGTGTGGAGTCGGGGTCGGAACCTGAGGATTGCTCTCCAGTGTTGCCATGGATCTTGGGTTCCTTCTGAGTCTCCCCAGGGGAGTCAGGCCTCGTCTCGAGTGGGGCCATGCACGTGCACTTTCCTCCCGAGCTTCAGCAGTAGTGTCACGCTTCCTGTCACGTGGATCAAGGGATCTGTGGCTTTCCCTCGAGGCTGTCCCTCGAGGCTTTCCCACGAGGCTTTCCCACAGGGCTGTGCCACGTGCCACCTTGGTGTGAGTCGATCCTCGGCGTGAAAGACGAGCCGGTGAAGGGAAAAGAGGTTCCTCTGGAATGGACTGAGACATCTGGGGGACTCTTGGAATGGTGGCACGACCCTGGAGTTCCTCTCGCCGTTCCTGTTGAGAGGGCCTCCTCTTGAGAGGCGACGGGAACGCCGGGAACTCTTTCCCGACGAAGCAGGGAAAGGATCCCTCATCTCGAGCTACGAGGCGGAAACGGGGCTCCTCTGGATGTGGGCGGGACCCTCGTGATTCCTCTCGAGTGGAGACGGCTAGGTCGGGGAACTTCTTGATTTGCACCAAGGGTGTGAAGGACCCTTTCGAAGTTCCAGAGGTGAGGTGTGATCAGCCTCGAGACGCCTCAGCGGAAATGGGCCTCATCTCGCCTGGAGGGGAGAACCTCCTGGATTTTCTCGAGTTGCGGCAGGTCTTCTCGAGTTACGACGGGGACCTCAGGGACCCGCTCTGGTGGCCTCAGGAAAGGCCAGTCCCCATGCGAGTTGCTAGGGGACCGCTCGGGATTCCTCTCCCGTCCATGCCGGGGCCTCAGTCCTTGTGTGGATTCGGGGCCAGAACCTGAGGATTCCTCTCCAGTGTTGCCATGGATCTTGGGGTGCTTCTGAGTCTCCCCAGGGGAGTCAGGCCTCGTCTCGAGTGGGGGCATGCACGTGCGCTTTCCTCCCGAGCTGCAGCAGTAGTGTCACGCATCCTGTCACGTGGATCAAGGGATCTGTGGCTTTCCCTCGAGGCTGTCCCTCGAGGCTTTCCCACGAGGCTTTCCCACAGGGCTGTGCCACGTGCCACCTTGGTGTGAGTCGATCCTCGGCATGAAAGACGAGCCGGTGAAGGGAAAAGAGGTTCCTCTGGAATGGACTGAGACATCTGGGGGACTCTTGGAATGGTGGCACGACCCTGGAGTTCCTCTCGCCGTTCCTGTTGAGAGGGCCTCCTGTTGAGATGCGACGGGAACGCCGGGAACTCTTTCCCGACGAAGCAGGGAAAGGATCCCTCATCTCGAGCTACGAGGCGGAAACGGGGCTCCTCTGGATGTGGGCGGGACCCTCGTGATTCCTCTCGAGTGGAGACGGCTAGGTCGGGGAACTTCTTGATTTGCACCAAGGGTGTGAAGGACCCTTTCGAAGTTCCAGAGGTGAGGTGTGATCAGCCTCGAGACGCCTCAGCGGAAATGGGCCTCATCTCGCCTGGAGGGGAGAACCTCCTGGATTTTCTCGAGTTGCGGCAGGTCTTCTCGAGTTACGACGGGGACCTCAGGGACCCGCTCTGGTGGCCTCAGGAAAGGCCGGTCCCCATGCGAGTTGCTAGGGGACCTCTCGGGATTCCTCTCCCGTCCATGCCGGGGCCTCAGTCCTTGTGTGGAGTCGGGGTCGGAACCTGAGGATTGCTCTCCAGTGTTGCCATGGATCTTGGGGTCCTTCTGAGTCTCCCCAGGGGAGTCAGGCCTCGTCTCGAGTGGGGCCATGCACGTGCACTTTCCTCCCGAGCTTCAGCAGTAGTGTCACGCTTCCTGTCACGTGGATCAAGGGATCTGTGGCTTTCCCTCGAGGCTGTCCCTCGAGGCTTTCCCACGAGGCTTTCCCACAGGGCTGTGCCACGTGCCACCTTGGTGTGAGTCGATCCTCGGCGTGAAAGACGAGCCGGTGAAGGGAAAAGAGGTTCCTCTGGAATGGACTGAGACATCTGGGGGACTCTTGGAATGGTGGCACGACCCTGGAGTTCCTCTCGCCGTTCCTGTTGAGAGGGCCTCCTCTTGAGAGGCGACGGGAACGCCGGGAACTCTTTCCCGACGAAGCAGGGAAAGGATCCCTCATCTCGAGCTACGAGGCGGAAACGGGGCTCTTCTGGATGTGGGCGGGATCCTCGTGATTCCTCTCGAGTGGAGACGGCTAGGTCGGGGAACTTCTTGCTTTGCACCAAGGGTGTGGAGGACCCTTTCGAAGTTCCAGAGGTGAGGTGTGATCAGCCTCGAGACGCCTCAGCGGAAATGGGCCTCATCTCGCCTGGAGGGGAGAACCTCCTGGATTTTCTCGAGTTGCGGCAGGTCTTCTCGAGTTACGACGGGGACCTCAGGGACCCGCTCTGGTGGCCTCAGGAAAGGCCAGTCCCCATGCGAGTTGCTAGGGGACCTCTCGGGATTCCTCTCCAGTCCATGCCGGGGCCTCAGTCCTTGTGTGGAGTCGGGGCCGGAACCTGAGGATTCCTCTCCAGTGTTGCCATGGATCATGGGGTGCTTCTGAGTCTCCCCAGGGGAGTCAGGCCTCGTCTCGAGTGGGGGCATGCTCGTGCGCTTTCCTCCCGAGCTGCAGCAGTAGTGTCACGCTTCCTGTCACGTGGATCAAGGGATCTGTGGCTTTCCCTCGAGGCTGTCCCTCGAGGCTTTCCCACGAGGCTTTCCCACAGGGCTGTGCCACGTGCCACCTTGGTGTGAGTCGATCCTCGGCGTGAAAGACGAGCCGGTGAAGGGAAAAGAGGTTCCTCTGGAATTTACTGAGACATCTGGGGGACTCTTGGAATGGTGGCACGACCCTGGAGTTCCTCTCGCCGTTCCTGTTGAGAGGGCCTCCTCTTGAGATGCGACGGGAACGCCGGGAACTCTTTCCCGACGAAGCAGGGAAAAGATCCCTCATCTCGAGCTACGAGGCGGAAACGGGGCTCCTCTGGATGTGGGCGGGACCCTCGTGATTCCTCTCGAGTGGAGACGGCTAGGTCGGGGAACTTCTTGATTTGCACCAAGGGTGTGAAGGACCCTTTTGAAGTTCCAGAGGTGAGGTGTGATCAGCCTCGAGACGCCTCAGCGGAAATGGGCCTCATCTCGCCTGGAGGGGAGAACCTCCTGGATTTTCTCGAGTTGCGGCAGGTCTTCTCGAGTTACGACGGGGACCACAGGGACCCGCTCTGGTGGCCTCAGGAAAGGCCAGTCCCCATACGTGTTGCTAGGGGACCTCTCGGGATTCCTCTCCCGTCCATGCCGGGGCCTCAGTCCTTGTGTGGAGTCGGGGCCGGAACCTGAGGATTCCTCTCCAGTGTTGCCATGGTTCTTGGGGTGCTTCTGTGTCTCCCCAGGGGAGTCAGGCCTTGTCTCGAGTGGGGGCATGCACGTGCGCTTTCCTCCCGAGCTGCAGCAGTAGTGTCACGCTTCCTGTCACGTGGATCAAGGGATCTGTGGCTTTCCCTCGAGGCTGTCCCTCGAGGCTTTCCCACGAGGCTTTCCCACAGGGCTGTGCCACGTGCCACATTGGTGTGAGTCGATCCTTGGCGTGAAAGACGAACCGGTGAAGGGAAAAGAGGTTCCTCTGGAATGGACTGAGACATCTGGGGGACTCTTGGAATGGTGGCACGACCCTGGAGTTCCTCTCGCCGTTCCTGTTGAGAGGGCCTCCTCTTGAGATGCGACGGGAACGCCGGGGACTCTTTCCCGACGAAGCAGGGAAAGGATCCCTCATCTCGAGCTACGAGGCGGAAACGGGGCTCTTCTGGATGTGGGCGGGATCCTCGTGATTCCTCTCGAGTGGAGACGGCTAGGTCGGGGAACTTCTTGCTTTGCACCAAGGGTGTGGAGGACCCTTTCGAAGTTCCAGAGGTGAGGTGTGATCAGCCTCGAGACGCCTCAGCGGAAATGGGCCTCATCTCGCCTGGAGGGGAGAACCTCCTGGATTTTCTCGAGTTGCGCAGGTCTTCTCGAGTTACGACGGGGACCTCAGGGACCCGCTCTGGTGGCCTCAGGAAAGGCCAGTCCCCATGCGAGTTGCTAGGGGACCTCTCGGGATTCCTCTCCCGTCCATGCCGGGGCCTCAGTCCTTGTGTGGAGTCGGGGCCGGAACCTGAGGATTCCTCTCCAGTGTTGCCATGGATCTTGGGGTGCTTCTGAGTCTCCCCAGGGGAGTCAGGCCTCGTCTCGAGTGGGGGCATGCTCGTGCGCTTTCCTCCCGAGCTGCAGCAGTAGTGTCACGCTTCCTGTCACGTGGATCAAGGGATCTGTGGCTTTCCCTCGAGGCTGTCCCTCGAGGCTTTCCCACGAGGCTTTCCCACAGGGCTGTGCCACGTGCCACCTTGGTGTGAGTCGATCCTCGGCGTGAAAGACGAGCCGGTGAAGGGAAAAGAGGTTCCTCTGGAATGGACTGAGACATCTGGGGGACTCTTGGAATGGTGGCACGACCCTGGAGTTCCTCTCGCCGTTCCTGTTGAGAGGGCCTCCTCTTGAGATGCGACGGGAACGCCGGGAACTCTTTCCCGACGAAGCAGGGAAAGGATCCCTCATCTCGAGCTACGAGGCGGAAACGGGGCTCCTCTGGATGTGGGCGGGACCCTCGTGATTCCTCTCGAGTGGAGACGGCTAGGTCGGGGAACTTCTTGATTTGCACCAAGGGTGTGAAGGACCCTTTCAAAGTTCCAGAGGTGAGGTGTGATCAGCCTCGAGACGCCTCAGCGGAAATGGGCCTCATCTCGCCTGGAGGGGAGAACCTCCTGGATTTTCTCGAGTTGCGGCAGGTCTTCTCGAGTTACGACGGGGACCTCAGGGACCCGCTCTGGTGGCCTCAGGAAAGGCCGGTCCCCATGCGAGTTGCTAGGGGACCGCTCGGGATTTCTCTCCCGTCCATGCCGGGGCCTCAGTCCTTGTGTGGAGTCGGGGCCGAAACCTGAGGATTCCTCTCCAGTGTTGCCATGGATCTTGGGGTGCTTCTGAGTCTCCCCAGGGGAGTCAGGCCTCGTCTCGAGTGGGGGCATGCACGTGCGCTTTCCTCCCGAGCTGCAGCAGTAGTGTCCCGCTTCCTGTCACGTGCATCAAGGGATCTGTGGCTTTCGCTCGATGCTGTCCCTCGAGGCTTTCCCACGAGGCTTTCCCACAGGGCTGTGCCACGTGCCACCTTGGTGTGAGTCGATCCTCGGCGTGAAAGACGAGCCGGTGAAGGGAAAAGAGGTTAATCTGGAATGGACTGAGACATCTGGGGGACTCTTGGAATGGTGGCACGACCCTGGAGTTCCTCTCGCCGTTCCTGTTGAGAGGGCCTCCTCTTGAGATGCGACGTGAAAGCCGGGGACTCTTTCCCGACAAAGCAGGGAAAGGATCCCTCATCTCGAGCTACGAGGTGTAAACGGGGCTCCTCTGGATGTGGGCGGGACCCTCGTGATTCCTCTCGAGTGGAGACGGCTAGGTCGGGGAACTTCTTGATTTGCACCAAGGGTGTGAAGGACCCTTTCGAAGTTCCAGAGGTGAGGTGTGATCAGACTCGAGACGCCTCAGCGGAAATGGGCCTCATCTCGCCTGGATGGGAGAACCTCCTGGATTTTCTCGAGTTGCGGCAGGTCTTCTCGAGTTACGACGGGGACCTCAGGGACCCACTCTGGTGGCCTCAGGAAAGGCCAGTCCCCATGCGAGTTGCTAGGGGACCTCTCGGGATTCCTCTCCCGTCCATGCCGGGGCCTCAGTCCTTGTGTGGAGTCGGGGCCGGAACCTGAGGATTGCTCTCCAGTGTTGCCATGGATCTTGGGGTGCTTCTGAGTCTCCCCAGGGGAGTCAGGCCTCGTCTCGAGTGGGGGCATGCACGTGTGCTTTCCTCCCGAGCTGCAGCAGTAGTGTCACTCTTCCTGTCACGTGGATCAAGGGATCTGTGGCTTTCCCTCGAGGCTGTCCCTCGAGGCTTTCCCACGAGGCTTTCCCACAGGGCTGTGCCATGTGCCACCTTGGTGTGAGTCGATCCTCGGCGTGAAAGATGAGCCGGTGAAGGGAAAAGAGGTTCCTCTGGAATGGACTGAGATATCTGGGGGACTCTTGGAATTGTGGCTCGACCCTGGAGTTCCTCTCGCCGTTCCTGTTGAGAGGGCCTCCTCTTGAGATGCGACGGGAACGCCGGGAACTCTTTCCCGACGAAGCAGGGAAAGGATCCCTCATCTCGAGCTACGAGGCGGAAACGGGGCTCCTCTGGATGTGGGCGGGACCCTCGTGATTCCTCTCGAGTGGAGACGGCTAGGTCGGGGAACTTCTTGCTTTGCACCAAGGGTGTGGAGGACCCTTTCGAAGTTCCAGAGGTGAGGTGTGATCAGCCTCGAGACGCCTCAGCGGAAATGGGCCTCATCTCGCCTGGAGGGGAGAACCTCCTGGATTTTCTCGAGTTGCGGCAGGTCTTCTCGAGTTACGACGGGGACCTCAGGGACCCGCTCTGGTGGCCTCAGGAAAGGCCAGTCCCCATGCGAGTTGCTAGGGGACCTCTCGGGATTCCTCTCCCGTCCATGCCGGGGCCTCAGTCCTTGTGTGGAGTCGGGGCCGGAACCTGAGGATTCCTCTCCAGTGTTGCCATGGATCTTGGGGTGCTTCTGAGTCTCCCCAGGGGAGTCAGGCCTCGTCTCGAGTGGGGGCATGCTCGTGCGCTTTCCTCCCGAGCTGCAGCAGTAGTGTCACGCTTCCTGTCACGTGGATCAAGGGATCTGTGGCTTTCCCTCGAGGCTGTCCCTCGAGGCTTTCCCACGAGGCTTTCCCACAGGGCTGTGCCACGTGCCACCTTGGTGTGAGTCGATCCTCGGCGTGAAAGACGAGCCGGTGAAGGGAAAAGAGGTTCCTCTGGAATGGACTGAGACATCTGGGGGACTCTTGGAATGGTGGCATGACCCTGGAGTTCCTCTCGCCGTTCCTGTTGAGAGGGCCTCCTCTTGAGATGCGACGGGAACGCCGGGAACTCTTTCCCGACGAAGCAGGGAAAGGATCCCTCATCTCGAGCTACGAGGCGGAAACGGGGCTCCTCTGGATGTGGGCGGGACCCTCGTGATTCCTCTCGAGTGGAGACGGCTAGGTCGGGGAACTTCTTGATTTGCACCAAGGGTGTGAAGGACCCTTTCAAAGTTCCAGAGGTGAGGTGTGATCAGCCTCGAGACGCCTCAGCGGAAATGGGCCTCATCTCGCCTGGAGGGGAGAACCTCCTGGATTTTCTCGAGTTGCGGCAGGTCTTCTCGAGTTACGACGGGGACCTCAGGGACCCGCTCTGGTGGCCTCAGGAAAGGCCGGTCCCCATGCGAGTTGCTAGGGGACCGCTCGGGATTTCTCTCCCGTCCATGCCGGGGCCTCAGTCCTTGTGTGGAGTCGGGGCCGAAACCTGAGGATTCCTCTCCAGTGTTGCCATGGATCTTGGGGTGCTTCTGAGTCTCCCCAGGGGAGTCAGGCCTCGGCTCGAGTGGGGGCATGCACGTGCGCTTTCCTCCCGAGCTGCAGCAGTAGTGTCCCGCTTCCTGTCACGTGCATCAAGGGATCTGTGGCTTTCGCTCGATGCTGTCCCTCGAGGCTTTCCCACGAGGCTTTCCCACAGGGCTGTGCCACGTGCCACCTTGGTGTGAGTCGATCCTCGGCGTGAAAGACGAGCCGGTGAAGGGAAAAGAGGTTAATCTGGAATGGACTGAGACATCTGGGGGACTCTTGGAATGGTGGCACGACCCTGGAGTTCCTCTCGCCGTTCCTGTTGAGAGGGCCTCCTCTTGAGATGCGACGTGAAAGCCGGGGACTCTTTCCCGACAAAGCAGGGAAAGGATCCCTCATCTCGAGCTACGAGGTGTAAACGGGGCTCCTCTGGATGTGGGCGGGACCCTCGTGATTCCTCTCGAGTGGAGACGGCTAGGTCGGGGAACTTCTTGATTTGCACCAAGGGTGTGAAGGACCCTTTCGAAGTTCCAGAGGTGAGGTGTGATCAGACTCGAGACGCCTCAGCGGAAATGGGCCTCATCTCGCCTGGATGGGAGAACCTCCTGGATTTTCTCGAGTTGCGGCAGGTCTTCTCGAGTTACGACGGGGACCTCAGGGACCCGCTCTGGTGGCCTCAGGAAAGGCCAGTCCCCATGCGAGTTGCTAGGGGACCTCTCGGGATTCCTCTCCCGTCCATGCCGGGGCCTCAGTCCTTGTGTGGAGTCGGGGCCGGAACCTGAGGATTGCTCTCCAGTGTTGCCATGGATCTTGGGGTGCTTCTGAGTCTCCCCAGGGGAGTCAGGCCTCGTCTCGAGTGGGGGCATGCACGTGCGCTTTCCTCCCGAGCTGCAGCAATAGTGTCAGGCTTCCTGTCACGTGGATCAAGAATCTGTGGCTTTCCCTCGAGGCTGTCCCTCGAGGCTTTCCCACGAGGCTTTCCCACAGGGCTGTGCCACGTGCCACCTTGGTGTGAGTCGATCCTCGGCGTGAAAGACGAGCCGGTGAAGGGAAAAGAGGTTCCTCTGGAATGGACTGAGACATCTGGGGGACTCTTGGAATGGTGGCACGACCCTGGAGTTCCTCTCGCCGTTCCTGTTGAGAGGGCCTCCTCTTGAGATGCGACGGGAACGCCGGGAACTCTTTCCCGACGAAGCAGGGAAAGGATCCCTCATCTCGAGCTACGAGGCGGAAACGGGGCTCTTCTGGATGTGGGCGGGATCCTCGTGATTCCTCTCGAGTGGAGACGGCTAGGTCGGGGAACTTCTTGCTTTGCACCAAGGGTGTGGAGGACCCTTTCGAAGTTCCAGAGGTGAGGTGTGATCAGCCTCGAGACGCCTCAGCGGAAATGGGCCTCATCTCGCCTGGAGGGGAGAACCTCCTGGATTTTCTCGAGTTGCGGCAGGTCTTCTCGAGTTACGACGGGGACCTCAGGGACCCGCTCTGGTGGCCTCAGGAAAGGCCAGTCCCCATGCGAGTTGCTAGGGGACCTCTCGGGATTCCTCTCCAGTCCATGCCGGGGCCTCAGTCCTTGTGTGGAGTCGGGGCCGGAACCTGAGGATTCCTCTCCAGTGTTGCCATGGATCTTGGGGTGCTTCTGAGTCTCCCCAGGGGAGTCAGGCCTCGTCTCGAGTGGGGGCATGCACGTGCGCTTTCCTCCCGAGCTGCAGCAGTAGTGTCACGCTTCCTGTCCCGTGGATCAAGGGATCTGTGGCTTTCCCTCGAGGCTGTCCCTCGAGGCTCTCCCTCGTGGCTTTCCCAAGAGGCTTTCCCACAGGGCTGTGCCACGTGCCACCTTGGTGTGAGTCGATCCTCGGCGTGAAAGACGAGCCGGTGAAGGGAAAAGAGGTTCCTCTGGAATGGACTGAGACATCTGGGGGACTCTTGGAATGGTGGCACGACCCTGGAGTTCCTCTCGCCGTTCCTGTTGAGAGGGCCTCCTCTTGAGATGCGACGGGAACGCCGGGAACTCTTTCCCGACGAAGCAGGGAAAGGATCCCTCATCTCGAGCTACGAGGCGGAAACGGGGCTCCTCTGGATGTGGGCGGGACCCTCGTGATTCCTCTCGAGTGGAGACGGCTAGGTCGGGGAACTTCTTGATTTGCACCAAGGGTGTGAAGGACCCTTTCGAAGTTCCAGAGGTGAGGTGTGATCAGCCTCGAGACGCCTCAGCGGAAATGGGCCTCATCTCGCCTGGAGGGGAGAACCTCCTGGATTTTCTCGAGTTGCGGCAGGTCTTCTCGAGTTACGACGGGGACCTCAGGGACCCGCTCTGGTGGCCTCAGGAAAGGCCGGTCCCCATGCGAGTTGCTAGGGGACCTCTCGGGATTCCTCTCCCGTCCATGCCGGGGCCTCAGTCCTTGTGTGGAGTCGGGGTCGGAACCTGAGGATTGCTCTCCAGTGTTGCCATGGATCTTGGGGTCCTTCTGAGTCTCCCCAGGGGAGTCAGGCCTCGTCTCGAGTGGGGCCATGCACGTGCACTTTCCTCCCGAGCTTCAGCAGTAGTGTCACGCTTCCTGTCACGTGGATCAAGGGATCTGTGGCTTTCCCTCGAGGCTGTCCCTCGAGGCTTTCCCACGAGGCTTTCCCACAGGGCTGTGCCACGTGCCACCTTGGTGTGAGTCGATCCTCGGCGTGAAAGACGAGCCGGTGAAGGGAAAAGAGGTTCCTCTGGAATGGACTGAGACATCTGGGGGACTCTTGGAATGGTGGCACGACCCTGGAGTTCCTCTCGCCGTTCCTGTTGAGAGGGCCTCCTCTTGAGAGGCGACGGGAACGCCGGGAACTCTTTCCCGACGAAGCAGGGAAAGGATCCCTCATCTCGAGCTACGAGGCGGAAACGGGGCTCCTCTGGATGTGGGCGGGACCCTCGTGATTCCTCTCGAGTGGAGACGGCTAGGTCGGGGAACTTCTTGATTTGCACCAAGGGTGTGAAGGACCCTTTCGAAGTTCCAGAGGTGAGGTGTGATCAGCCTCGAGACGCCTCAGCGGAAATGGGCCTCATCTCGCCTGGAGGGGAGAACCTCCTGGATTTTCTCGAGTTGCGGCAGGTCTTCTCGAGTTACGACGGGGACCTCAGGGACCCGCTCTGGTGGCCTCAGGAAAGGCCAGTCCCCATGCGAGTTGCTAGGGGACCGCTCGGGATTCCTCTCCCGTCCATGCCGGGGCCTCAGTCCTTGTGTGGATTCGGGGCCAGAACCTGAGGATTCCTCTCCAGTGTTGCCATGGATCTTGGGGTGCTTCTGAGTCTCCCCAGGGGAGTCAGGCCTCGTCTCGAGTGGGGGCATGCACGTGCGCTTTCCTCCCGAGCTGCAGCAGTAGTGTCACGCATCCTGTCACGTGGATCAAGGGATCTGTGGCTTTCCCTCGAGGCTGTCCCTCGAGGCTTTCCCACGAGGCTTTCCCACAGGGCTGTGCCACGTGCCACCTTGGTGTGAGTCGATCCTCGGCGTGAAAGACGAGCCGGTGAAGGGAAAAGAGGTTCCTCTGGAATGGACTGAGACATCTGGGGGACTCTTGGAATGGTGGCACGACCCTGGAGTTCCTCTCGCCGTTCCTGTTGAGAGGGCCTCCTGTTGAGATGCGACGGGAACGCCGGGAACTCTTTCCCGACGAAGCAGGGAAAGGATCCCTCATCTCGAGCTACGAGGCGGAAACGGGGCTCCTCTGGATGTGGGCGGGACCCTCGTGATTCCTCTCGAGTGGAGACGGCTAGGTCGGGGAACTTCTTGATTTGCACCAAGGGTGTGAAGGACCCTTTCGAAGTTCCAGAGGTGAGGTGTGATCAGCCTCGAGACGCCTCAGCGGAAATGGGCCTCATCTCGCCTGGAGGGGAGAACCTCCTGGATTTTCTCGAGTTGCGGCAGGTCTTCTCGAGTTACGACGGGGACCTCAGGGACCCGCTCTGGTGGCCTCAGGAAAGGCCGGTCCCCATGCGAGTTGCTAGGGGACCTCTCGGGATTCCTCTCCCGTCCATGCCGGGGCCTCAGTCCTTGTGTGGAGTCGGGGTCGGAACCTGAGGATTGCTCTCCAGTGTTGCCATGGATCTTGGGGTCCTTCTGAGTCTCCCCAGGGGAGTCAGGCCTCGTCTCGAGTGGGGCCATGCACGTGCACTTTCCTCCCGAGCTTCAGCAGTAGTGTCACGCTTCCTGTCACGTGGATCAAGGGATCTGTGGCTTTCCCTCGAGGCTGTCCCTCGAGGCTTTCCCACGAGGCTTTCCCACAGGGCTGTGCCACGTGCCACCTTGGTGTGAGTCGATCCTCGGCGTGAAAGACGAGCCGGTGAAGGGAAAAGAGGTTCCTCTGGAATGGACTGAGACATCTGGGGGACTCTTGGAATGGTGGCACGACCCTGGAGTTCCTCTCGCCGTTCCTGTTGAGAGGGCCTCCTCTTGAGAGGCGACGGGAACGCCGGGAACTCTTTCCCGACGAAGCAGGGAAAGGATCCCTCATCTCGAGCTACGAGGCGGAAACGGGGCTCCTCTGGATGTGGGCGGGACCCTCGTGATTCCTCTCGAGTGGAGACGGCTAGGTCGGGGAACTTCTTGATTTGCACCAAGGGTGTGAAGGACCCTTTCGAAGTTCCAGAGGTGAGGTGTGATCAGCCTCGAGACGCCTCAGCGGAAATGGGCCTCATCTCGCCTGGAGGGGAGAACCTCCTGGATTTTCTCGAGTTGCGGCAGGTCTTCTCGAGTTACGACGGGGACCTCAGGGACCCGCTCTGGTGGCCTCAGGAAAGGCCAGTCCCCATGCGAGTTGCTAGGGGACCGCTCGGGATTCCTCTCCCGTCCATGCCGGGGCCTCAGTCCTTGTGTGGATTCGGGGCCAGAACCTGAGGATTCCTCTCCAGTGTTGCCATGGATCTTGGGGTGCTTCTGAGTCTCCCCAGGGGAGTCAGGCCTCGTCTCGAGTGGGGGCATGCACGTGCGCTTTCCTCCCGAGCTGCAGCAGTAGTGTCACGCATCCTGTCACGTGGATCAAGGGATCTGTGGCTTTCCCTCGAGGCTGTCCCTCGAGGCTTTCCCACGAGGCTTTCCCACAGGGCTGTGCCACGTGCCACCTTGGTGTGAGTCGATCCTCGGCGTGAAAGACGAGCCGGTGAAGGGAAAAGAGGTTCCTCTGGAATGGACTGAGACATCTGGGGGACTCTTGGAATGGTGGCACGACCCTGGAGTTCCTCTCGCCGTTCCTGTTGAGAGGGCCTCCTGTTGAGATGCGACGGGAACGCCGGGGACTCTTTCCCGACGAAGCAGGGAAAGGATCCCTCATCTCGAGCTACGAGGCGGAAACGGGGCTCCTCTGGATGTGGGCGGGACCCTCGTGATTCCTCTCGAGTGGAGACGGCTAGGTCGGGGAACTTCTTGATTTGCACCAAGGGTGTGAAGGACCCTTTCGAAGTTCCAGAGGTGAGGTGTGATCAGCCTCGAGACGCCTCAGCGGAAATGGGCCTCATCTCGCCTGGATGGGAGAACCTCCTGGATTTTCTCGAGTTGCGGCAGGTCTTCTCGAGTTACGACGGGGACCTCAGGGACCCGCTCTGGTGGCCTCAGGAAAGGCCAGTCCCCATGCGAGTTGCTAGGGGACCTCTCGGGATTCCTCTCCCGTCCATGCCGGGGCCTCAGTCCTTGTGTGGAGTCGGGGCCGGAACCTGAGGATTGCTCTCCAGTGTTGCCATGGATCTTGGGGTGCTTCTGAGTCTCCCCAGGGGAGTCAGGCCTCGTCTCGAGTGGGGGCATGCACGTGCGCTTTCCTCCCGAGCTGCAGCAGTAGTGTCACGCTTCCTGTCACGTGGATCAAGGGATCTGTGGCTTTCCCTCGAGGCTGTCCCTCGAGGCTTTCCCACGAGGCTTTCCCACAGGGCTGTGCCACGTGCCACCTTGGTGTGAGTCGATCCTCGGCGTGAAAGACGAGCCGGTGAAGGGAAAAGAGGTTCCTCTGGAATGGACTGAGACATCTGGGGGACTCTTGGAATGGTGGCACGACCCTGGAGTTCCTCTCGCCGTTCCTGTTGAGAGGGCCTCCTGTTGAGATGCGACGGGAACGCCGGGGACTCTTTCCCGACGAAGCAGGGAAAGGATCCCTCATCTCGAGCTACGAGGCGGAAACGGGGCTCCTCTGGATGTGGGCGGGACCCTCGTGATTCCTCTCGAGTGGAGACGGCTAGGTCGGGGAACTTCTTGATTTGCACCAAGGGTGTGAAGGACCCTTCGAAGTTCCAGAGGTGAGGTGTGATCAGCCTCGAGACGCCTCAGCGGAAATGGGCCTCATCTCGCCCTGGAGGGGAGAACCTCCTGGATTTTTCTCGAGTTGCGGCAGGTCTTCTCGAGTTACGACGGGACCTCAGGGACCCGCTCTGGTGGCCTCAGGAAAGGCCAGTCCCCATGCGTGTTGCTAGGGGACCTCTCGGGATTCCTCTCCCGTCCATTGCCGGGGCCTCAGTCCTTGTGTGGAGTCGGGGCCCGGAACCTGAGGATTGCTCTCCAGTGTTGCCATGGATCTTGGGGTGCTTCTGAGTCTCCCCAGGGGAGTCAGGCCTCGTCTCGAGTGGGGGAATGCACGTGCGCTTTCCTCCCCGAGCTGCAGCAGTAGTGTCACGCTTCCTGTCACGTGGATCAAGGGATCTGTGGCTTTCCCTCGAGCTGTCCTCGAGGCTCTCCCTCGTGGCTTTCCCAAGAGGCTTTCCCACAGGGCTGTGCCACGTGCCCCCCTTGGTGTGAGTCGATCCTCGGCGTGAAAGACGAGCGCGGTGAAGGGAAAAGAGGTTCCTCTGGAATGGACTGAGACATCTGGGGGACTCTTGGAATGGTGGCACGACCCTGGAGTTCCTCTCGCCGTTCCTGTGAGAGGGCCTCCTCTTGAGATGCGACGTGAAAGCCGGGGACTCTTTCCCGACAAAGCAGGGAAAGGATCCCTCATCTCGAGCTACGAGGCGTAAACGGGGCTCCTCTGGATGTGGGCGGGACCCTCGTGATTCCTCTCGAGTGGAGACGGCTAGGTCGGGGAACTTCTTGATTTGCACCAAGGGTGTGAAGGACCCTTTCGAAGTTCCAGAGGTGAGGTGTGATCAGCTCGAGACGCCTCAGCGGAAATGGGCCTCATCTCGCCTGGAGGGGAGAACCTCCTGGATTTTCTCGAGTTGCGCAGGTCTTCTCGAGTTACGACGGGGACCTCAGGGACCCGCTCTGGTGGCCTCAGGAAAGGCCAGTCCCCATGCGAGTTGCTAGGGGACCTCTCGGGATTCCTCTCCCGTCCATGCCGGGGGCCTCAGTCCTTGTGTGGAGTCGGGGCCGGAACCTGAGGATTGCTCTCCAGTGTTGCCATGGATCTTGGGGTGCTTCTGAGTCTCCCCAGGGGAGTCAGGCCTCGTCTCGAGTGGGGGCATGCACGTGCGCTTTCCTCCCGAGCTGCAGCAGTAGTGGTCACGCTTCCTGTCACGTGGATCAAGGGATCTGTGGCTTTCCCTCGAGGCTGTCCCTCGAGGCTTTCCCACGAGGCTTTCCCACAGGGCTGTGCCTCGTGCCACCTTGGTGTGAGTCGATCCTCGGCGTGAAAGACGAGCCGGTGAAGGGAAAAGAGGTTCCTCTGGAATGGACTGAGACATCTGGGGGACTCTTGGAATGGTGGCACGACCCTGGAGTTCCTCTCGCCGTTCCTGTTGAGAGGGCCTCCTGTTGAGATGCGACGGGAACGCCGGGGACTCTTTCCCGACGAAGCAGGGAAAGGATCCCTCATCTCGAGCTACGAGGCGGAAACGGGGCTCCTCTGGATGTGGGCGGGACCCTCGTGATTCCTCTCGAGTGGAGACGGCTAGGTCGGGGAACTTCTTGATTTGCACCAAGGGTGTGAAGGACCCTTTCGAAGTTCCAGAGGTGAGGTGTGATCAGCCTCGAGACGCCTCAGCGGAAATGGGCCTCATCTCGCCTGGAGGGGAGAACCTCCTGGATTTTTCTCGAGTTGCGGCAGGTCTTCTCGAGTTACGACGGGGACCTCAGGGACCCGCTCTGGTGGCCTCAGGAAAGGCCGGTCCCCATGCGAGTTGCTAGGGGACCTCTCGTGATTCCTCTCCCGTCCATGCCGGGGCCTCAGTCCTTGTGTGGAGTCGGGGTCGGAACCTGAGGATTGCTCTCCAGTGTGCCATGGATCTTGGGTTCCTTCTGAGTCTCCCCAGGGAGTCAGGCCTCGTCTCGAGTGGGGCCATGCACGTGCACTTTCCTCCCGAGCTTCAGCAGTAGTGTCACGCTTCCTGTCACGTGGATCAAGGGATCTGTGGCTTTCCCTCGAGGCTGTCCCTCGAGGCTTTCCCACGAGGCTTTCCCACAGGGCTGTGCACGTGCCACCTTGGTGTGAGTCGATCCTCGGCGTGAAAGACGAGCCGGTGAAGGAAAAGAGGTTCCTCTGGAATGGACTGAGACATCTGGGGGACTCTCTGGAATGGTGGCACGACCCTGGAGTTCCTCCTCGCCGTTCCTGTTGAGAGGGGGCCTCCTCTTGAGAGGCGACGGGAACGCCGGGAACTCTTTCCCGACGAAGCAGGGAAAGGATCCCTCATCTCGAGCTACGAGGCGGAAACGGGGCTCCTCTGGATGTGGGCGGGACCCTCGTGATTCCTCTCGAGTGGAGACGGCTAGGTCGGGGAACTTCTTGATTTGCACCAAGGGTGTGAAGGACCCTTTCGAAGTTCCAGAGGTGAGGTGTGATCAGCCTCGAGACGCCTCAGCGGAAATGGGCCTCATCTCGCCTGGAGGGGAGAACCTCCTGGATTTTCTCGAGTTGCGGCAGGTCTTC
>NW_026292723.1:0-47063 GCF_023091745.1 Budorcas taxicolor
GAATCCCGAGAGGTCCCCTAGCAACTCGCATGGGGACTGGCCTTTCCTGAGGCCACCAGAGCGGGTCCCTGAGGTCCCCGTCGTAACTCGAGAAGACCTGCCGCAACTCGAGAAAATCCAGGAGGTTCTCCCCTCCAGGCGAGATGAGGCCCATTTCCGCTGAGGCGTCTCGAGGCTGATCACACCTCACCTCTGGAACTTCGAAAGGGTCCTTCACACCCTTGGTGCAAATCAAGAAGTTCCCCGACCTAGCCGTCTCCACTCGAGAGGCATCACGAGGGTCCCGCCCACATCCAGAGGAGCCCCGTTTCCGCCTCGTAGCTCGAGATGAGGGATCCTTTCCCTGCTTCGTCGGGAAAGAGTTCCCGGCGTTCCCGTCGCATCTCAAGAGGAGGCCCTCTCAACAGGAACGGCGAGAGGAACTCCAGGGTCGTGCCACCATTCCAAGAGTCCCCCAGATGTCTCAGTCCATTCCAGAGGAACCTCTTTTCCCTTCACCGGCTCGTCTTTCACGCCGAGGATCGACTCACACCAAGGTGGCACGTGGCACAGCCGTGTGGGAAAGCCTCGTGGGAAAGCCTCGAGGGACAGCCTCGAGGGAAAGCCACAGATCCCTTGATCCACGTGACAGGAAGCGTGACACTACTGCTGCAGCTCGGGAGGAAAGCGCACGTGCATGCCCCCACTCGAGACGAGGCCTGACTCCCCTGGGGAGACTCAGAAGCACCCCAAGATCCATGGCAACACTGGAGAGGAATCCTCAGGTTCCGGCCCCGACTCCACACAAGGACTGAGGCCCCGGCATGGACGGGAGAGGAATCCCGAGAGGTCCCCTAGCAACTCGCATGGGGACTGGCCTTTCCTGAGGCCACCAGAGCGGGTCCCTGAGGTCCCCGTCGTAACTCGAGAAGACCTGCCGCAACTCGAGAAAATCCAGGAGGTTCTCCCCTCCAGGCGAGATGAGGCCCATTTCCGCTGAGGCGTCTCGAGGCTGATCACACCTCACCTCTGGAACTTCGAAAGGGTCCTTCACACCCTTGGTGCAAATCAAGAAGTTCCCCGACCTAGCCGTCTCCACTCGAGAGGCATCACGAGGGTCCCGCCCACATCCAGAGGAGCCCCGTTTCCGCCTCGTAGCTCGAGATGAGGGATCCTTTCCCTGCTTCGTCGGGAAAGAGTTCCCGGCGTTCCCGTCGCATCTCAAGAGGAGGCCCTCTCAACAGGAACGGCGAGAGGAACTCCAGGGTCGTGCCACCATTCCAAGAGTCCCCCAGATGTCTCAGTCCATTCCAGAGGAACCTCTTTTCCCTTCACCGGCTCGTCTTTCACGCCGAGGATCGACTCACACCAAGGTGGCACGTGGCACAGCCCTGTGGGAAAGCCTCGTGGGAAAGCCTCGAGGGACAGCCTCGAGGGAAAGCCACAGATCCCTTGATCCACGTGACAGGAAGCGTGACACTACTGCTGCAGCTCGGGAGGAAAGCGCACGTGCATGCCCCCACTCGAGACGAGGCCTGACTCCCCTGGGGAGACTCAGAAGCACCCCAAGATCCATGGCAACACTGGAGAGGAATCCTCAGGTTCCGGCCCCGACTCCACACAAGGACTGAGGCCCCGGCATGGACAGGAGTGGAATCCCGAGAGGTCCCCTAGCAACTCGCATGGGGACTGGCCTTTCCTGAGGCCACCAGAGCGGGTCCCTGAGGTCCCCGTCGTAACTCGAGAAGACCTGCCGCAACTCGAGAAAATCCAGGAGGTTCTCCCCTCCAGGCGAGATGAGGCCCATTTCCGCTGAGGCGTCTCGAGGCTGATCACACCTCACCTCTGGAACTTCGAAAGGCTCCTTCACACCCTTGGTGCAAATCAAGAAGTTCCCCGACATACCCGTCTACACTCGAGAGGAATCACGAGGGTCCCGCCCACATCCAGAGGAGCCCCGTTTCCGCCTCGTAGCTCGAGATGAGGGATCCTTTCCCTGCTTCGTCGAGAAAGAGTTCCCGGCGTTCCCGTCACATCTCAAGAGGAGGCCCTCTCAACAGGAACGGCGAGAGGAACTCCAGGCTCGTGCCACCATTCCAAGAGTCCCCCAGATGTCTCAGTCCATTCCAGAGGAACCTCTTTTCCCTTCACTGGCTCGTCTTTCAAGCCAAGGATCGACTCACACCAAGGTGGCACGTAGCACAGCCCTGTGGGAAAGCCTCGTGGGAAAGCCTCGAGGGACAGCCTCGAGGGAAAGCCACATATCCCTTGATCCACGTGACAGGAAGCGTGACACTACTGCTGCAGCTCGGGAGGAAAGCGCACGTGCATGCCCCCACTCGAGACGAGGCCTGACTCCCCTGGGGAGACTCAGAATCACCCCAAGATCCATGGCAACACTGGAGAGGAAACCTCAGGTTCCGGCCCCGACTCCACACAAGGACTGAGGCCCCGGCATGGACGGGAGAGGAATCCCGAGAGGTCCCCTAGCAACTCGCATGGGGACTGGCCTTTCCTGAAGCCACCAGAGCGGGTCCCTGAGGTCCCCGTCGTAACTCGAGAAGACCTGCCGCAACTCGAGAAAATCCAGGAGGTTCTCCCCTCCAGGCGAGATGAGGCCCATTTCCGCTGAGGCGTCTCGAGGCTGATCACACCTCACCTCTGGAACTTCGAAAGGGTCCTTCACACCCTTGGTGCAAATCAAGAAGTTCCCCGACCTAGCCGTCTCCACTCGAGAGGCATCACGAGGGTCCCGCCCACATCCAGAGGAGCCCCGTTTCCGCCTCGTAGCTCGAGATGGGGGATCCTTTCCCTGCTTCGTCGGGAAAGAGTTCCCGGCGTTCCCGTCGCATCTCAAGAGGAGGCCCTCTCAACAGGAACGGCGAGAGGAACTCCAGGGTCGTGCCACCATTCCAAGAGTCCCCCAGATGTCTCAGTCCATTCCAGAGGAACCTCTTTTCCCTTCACCGGCTCGTCTTTCAAGCCAAGGATCGACTCACACCAAGGTGGCACGT
The DNA here is from genome assembly GCF_023091745.1 of Budorcas taxicolor. NCBI lineage: Eukaryota > Metazoa > Chordata > Mammalia > Artiodactyla > Bovidae > Budorcas > Budorcas taxicolor. The sequence goes on from NW_026292723.1 coordinate 2,994, forward strand.
GGCACAGCCCTGTGGGAAAGCCTCGTGGGAAAGCCTCGAGGGACAGCCTCGAGGGAAAGCCACATATCCCTTGATCCACGTGACAGGAAGCGTGACACTACTGCTGCAGCTCGGGAGGAAAGCGCACGTGCATGCCCCCACTCGAGACGAGGCCTGACTCCCCTGGGGAGACTCAGAATCACCCCAAGATCCATGGCAACACTGGAGAGGAAACCTCAGGTTCCGGCCCCGACTCCACACAAGGACTGAGGCCCCGGCATGGACGGGAGAGGAATCCCGAGAGGTCCCCTAGCAACTCGCATGGGGACTGGCCTTTCCTGAGGCCACCAGAGCGGGTCTCTGAGGTCCCCGTCGTAACTCGAGAAGACCGGCCGCAACTCGAGAAAATCCAGGAGGTTCTCCCCTCCAGGCGAGATGAGGCCCATTTCCGCTGAGGCGTCTCGAGGCTGATCACACCTCACCTCTGGAACTTCGAAAGGGTCCTTCACACCCTTGGTGCAAATCAAGAAGTTCCCCGACCTAGCCGTCTCCACTCGAGAGGAATCACGAGGGTCCCGCCCACATCCAGAGGAGCCCCGTTTCCGCCTCGTAGCTCGAGATGAGGGATCCTTTCCCTGCTTCGTCGGGAAAGAGTTCCCGGCGTTCCCGTCGCATCTCAAGAGGAGGCCCTCTCAACAGGAACGGCGAGAGGAACTCCAGGGTCGTGCCACCATTCCAAGAGTCCCCCAGATGTCTCAGTCCATTCCAGAGGAACCTCTTTTCCCTTCACCGGCTCGTCTTTCACGCCGAGGATCGACTCACACCAAGGTGGCACGTGGCACAGCCCTGTGGGAAAGCCTCGTGGGAAAGCCTCGAGGGACAGCCTCGAGGGAAAGCCACAGATCCCTTGATCCACGTGACAGGAAGCGTGACACTACTGCTGCAGCTCGGGAGGAAAGCGCACGTGCATGCCCCCACTCGAGACGAGGCCTGACTCCCCTGGGGAGACTCAGAAGCACCCCAAGATCCATGGCAACACTGGAGAGGAATCCTCAGGTTCCGGCCCCGACTCCACACAAGGACTGAGGCCCCGGCATGGACGGGAGAGGAATCCCGAGAGGTCCCCTAGCAACTCGCATGGGGACTGGCCTTTCCTGAGGCCACCAGAGCGGGTCCCTGAGGTCCCCGTCGTAACTCGAGAAGACCTGCCGCAACTCGAGAAAATCCAGGAGGTTCTCCCCTCCAGGCGAGATGAGGCCCATTTCCGCTGAGGCGTCTCGAGGCTGATCACACCTCACCTCTGGAACTTCGAAAGGGTCCTTCACACCCTTGGTGCAAATCAAGAAGTTCCCCGACCTAGCCGTCTCCACTCGAGAGGCATCACGAGGGTCCCGCCCACATCCAGAGGAGCCCCGTTTCCGCCTCGTAGCTCGAGATGAGGGATCCTTTCCCTGCTTCGTCGGGAAAGAGTTCCCGGCGTTCCCGTCGCATCTCAAGAGGAGGCCCTCTCAACAGGAACGGCGAGAGGAACTCCAGGGTCGTGCCACCATTCCAAGAGTCCCCCAGATGTCTCAGTCCATTCCAGAGGAACCTCTTTTCCCTTCACCGGCTCGTCTTTCACGCCGAGGATCGACTCACACCAAGGTGGCACGTGGCACAGCCCTGTGGGAAAGCCTCGTGGGAAAGCCTCGAGGGACAGCCTCGAGGGAAAGCCACAGATCCCTTGATCCACGTGACAGGAAGCGTGACACTACTGCTGCAGCTCGGGAGGAAAGCGCACGTGCATGCCCCCACTCGAGACGAGGCCTGACTCCCCTGGGGAGACTCAGAAGCACCCCAAGATCCATGGCAACACTGGAGAGGAATCCTCAGGTTCCGGCCCCGACTCCACACAAGGACTGAGGCCCCGGCATGGACAGGAGTGGAATCCCGAGAGGTCCCCTAGCAACTCGCATGGGGACTGGCCTTTCCTGAGGCCACCAGAGCGGGTCCCTGAGGTCCCCGTCGTAACTCGAGAAGACCTGCCGCAACTCGAGAAAATCCAGGAGGTTCTCCCCTCCAGGCGAGATGAGGCCCATTTCCGCTGAGGCGTCTCGAGGCTGATCACACCTCACCTCTGGAACTTCGAAAGGCTCCTTCACACCCTTGGTGCAAATCAAGAAGTTCCCCGACATACCCGTCTACACTCGAGAGGAATCACGAGGGTCCCGCCCACATCCAGAGGAGCCCCGTTTCCGCCTCGTAGCTCGAGATGAGGGATCCTTTCCCTGCTTCGTCGAGAAAGAGTTCCCGGCGTTCCCGTCACATCTCAAGAGGAGGCCCTCTCAACAGGAACGGCGAGAGGAACTCCAGGCTCGTGCCACCATTCCAAGAGTCCCCCAGATGTCTCAGTCCATTCCAGAGGAACCTCTTTTCCCTTCACTGGCTCGTCTTTCAAGCCAAGGATCGACTCACACCAAGGTGGCACGTAGCACAGCCCTGTGGGAAAGCCTCGTGGGAAAGCCTCGAGGGACAGCCTCGAGGGAAAGCCACATATCCCTTGATCCACGTGACAGGAAGCGTGACACTACTGCTGCAGCTCGGGAGGAAAGCGCACGTGCATGCCCCCACTCGAGACGAGGCCTGACTCCCCTGGGGAGACTCAGAATCACCCCAAGATCCATGGCAACACTGGAGAGGAAACCTCAGGTTCCGGCCCCGACTCCACACAAGGACTGAGGCCCCGGCATGGACGGGAGAGGAATCCCGAGAGGTCCCCTAGCAACTCGCATGGGGACTGGCCTTTCCTGAAGCCACCAGAGCGGGTCCCTGAGGTCCCCGTCGTAACTCGAGAAGACCTGCCGCAACTCGAGAAAATCCAGGAGGTTCTCCCCTCCAGGCGAGATGAGGCCCATTTCCGCTGAGGCGTCTCGAGGCTGATCACACCTCACCTCTGGAACTTCGAAAGGGTCCTTCACACCCTTGGTGCAAATCAAGAAGTTCCCCGACCTAGCCGTCTCCACTCGAGAGGCATCACGAGGGTCCCGCCCACATCCAGAGGAGCCCCGTTTCCGCCTCGTAGCTCGAGATGGGGGATCCTTTCCCTGCTTCGTCGGGAAAGAGTTCCCGGCGTTCCCGTCGCATCTCAAGAGGAGGCCCTCTCAACAGGAACGGCGAGAGGAACTCCAGGGTCGTGCCACCATTCCAAGAGTCCCCCAGATGTCTCAGTCCATTCCAGAGGAACCTCTTTTCCCTTCACCGGCTCGTCTTTCAAGCCAAGGATCGACTCACACCAAGGTGGCACGTGGCACAGCCCTGTGGGAAAGCCTCGTGGGAAAGCCTCGAGGGACAGCCTCGAGGGAAAGCCACATATCCCTTGATCCACGTGACAGGAAGCGTGACACTACTGCTGCAGCTCGGGAGGAAAGCGCACGTGCATGCCCCCACTCGAGACGAGGCCTGACTCCCCTGGGGAGACTCAGAATCACCCCAAGATCCATGGCAACACTGGAGAGGAAACCTCAGGTTCCGGCCCCGACTCCACACAAGGACTGAGGCCCCGGCATGGACGGGAGAGGAATCCCGAGAGGTCCCCTAGCAACTCGCATGGGGACTGGCCTTTCCTGAGGCCACCAGAGCGGGTCTCTGAGGTCCCCGTCGTAACTCGAGAAGACCGGCCGCAACTCGAGAAAATCCAGGAGGTTCTCCCTTCCAGGCGAGATGAGGCCCATTTCCGCTGAGGCGTCTCGAGGCTGATCACACCTCACCTCTGGAACTTCGAAAGGGTCCTTCACACCCTTGGTGCAAATCAAGAAGTTCCCCGACCTAGCCGTCTCCACTCGAGAGGAATCACGAGGGTCCCGCCCACATCCAGAGGAGCCCCGTTTCCGCCTCGTAGCTCGAGATGAGGGATCCTTTCCCTGCTTCGTCGGGAAAGAGTTCCCGGCGTTCCCGTCGCATCTCAAGAGGAGGCCCTCTCAACAGGAACGGCGAGAGGAACTCCAGGGTCGTGCCACCATTCCAAGAGTCCCCCAGATGTCTCAGTCCATTCCAGAGGAACCTCTTTTCCCTTCACCGGCTCGTCTTTCACGCCGAGGATCGACTCACACCAAGGTGGCACGTGGCACAGCCCTGTGGGAAAGCCTCGTGGGAAAGCCTCGAGGGACAGCCTCGAGGGAAAGCCACAGATCCCTTGATCCACGTGACAGGAAGCGTGACACTACTGCTGCAGCTCGGGAGGAAAGCGCACGTGCATGCCCCCACTCGAGACGAGGCCTGACTCCCCTGGGGAGACTCAGAAGCACCCCAAGATCCATGGCAACACTGGAGAGGAATCCTCAGGTTCCGGCCCCGACTCCACACAAGGACTGAGGCCCCGGCATGGACAGGAGTGGAATCCCGAGAGGTCCCCTAGCAACTCGCATGGGGACTGGCCTTTCCTGAGGCCACCAGAGCGGGTCCCTGAGGTCCCCGTCGTAACTCGAGAAGACCTGCCGCAACTCGAGAAAATCCAGGAGGTTCTCCCCTCCAGGCGAGATGAGGCCCATTTCCGCTGAGGCGTCTCGAGGCTGATCACACCTCACCTCTGGAACTTCGAAAGGCTCCTTCACACCCTTGGTGCAAATCAAGAAGTTCCCCGACATACCCGTCTACACTCGAGAGGAATCACGAGGGTCCCGCCCACATCCAGAGGAGCCCCGTTTCCGCCTCGTAGCTCGAGATGAGGGATCCTTTCCCTGCTTCGTCGAGAAAGAGTTCCCGGCGTTCCCGTCACATCTCAAGAGGAGGCCCTCTCAACAGGAACGGCGAGAGGAACTCCAGGCTCGTGCCACCATTCCAAGAGTCCCCCAGATGTCTCAGTCCATTCCAGAGGAACCTCTTTTCCCTTCACTGGCTCGTCTTTCAAGCCAAGGATCGACTCACACCAAGGTGGCACGTAGCACAGCCCTGTGGGAAAGCCTCGTGGGAAAGCCTCGAGGGACAGCCTCGAGGGAAAGCCACATATCCCTTGATCCACGTGACAGGAAGCGTGACACTACTGCTGCAGCTCGGGAGGAAAGCGCACGTGCATGCCCCCACTCGAGACGAGGCCTGACTCCCCTGGGGAGACTCAGAATCACCCCAAGATCCATGGCAACACTGGAGAGGAAACCTCAGGTTCCGGCCCCGACTCCACACAAGGACTGAGGCCCCGGCATGGACGGGAGAGGAATCCCGAGAGGTCCCCTAGCAACTCGCATGGGGACTGGCCTTTCCTGAAGCCACCAGAGCGGGTCCCTGAGGTCCCCGTCGTAACTCGAGAAGACCTGCCGCAACTCGAGAAAATCCAGGAGGTTCTCCCCTCCAGGCGAGATGAGGCCCATTTCCGCTGAGGCGTCTCGAGGCTGATCACACCTCACCTCTGGAACTTCGAAAGGGTCCTTCACACCCTTGGTGCAAATCAAGAAGTTCCCCGACCTAGCCGTCTCCACTCGAGAGGCATCACGAGGGTCCCGCCCACATCCAGAGGAGCCCCGTTTCCGCCTCGTAGCTAGAGATGGGGGATCCTTTCCCTGCTTCGTCGGGAAAGAGTTCCCGGCGTTCCCGTCGCATCTCAAGAGGAGGCCCTCTCAACAGGAACGGCGAGAGGAACTCCAGGGTCGTGCCACCATTCCAAGAGTCCCCCAGATGTCTCAGTCCATTCCAGAGGAACCTCTTTTCCCTTCACCGGCTCGTCTTTCAAGCCAAGGATCGACTCACACCAAGGTGGCACGTAGCACAGCCCTGTGGGAAAGCCTCGTGGGAAAGCCTCGAGGGACAGCCTCGAGGGAAAGCCACATATCCCTTGATCCACGTGACAGGAAGCGTGACACTACTGCTGCAGCTCGGGAGGAAAGCGCACGTGCATGCCCCCACTCGAGACGAGGCCTGACTCCCCTGGGGAGACTCAGAATCACCCCAAGATCCATGGCAACACTGGAGAGGAAACCTCAGGTTCCGGCCCCGACTCCACACAAGGACTGAGGCCCCGGCATGGACGGGAGAGGAATCCCGAGAGGTCCCCTAGCAACTCGCATGGGGACTGGCCTTTCCTGAGGCCACCAGAGCGGGTCTCTGAGGTCCCCGTCGTAACTCGAGAAGACCGGCCGCAACTCGAGAAAATCCAGGAGGTTCTCCCTTCCAGGCGAGATGAGGCCCATTTCCGCTGAGGCGTCTCGAGGCTGATCACACCTCACCTCTGGAACTTCGAAAGGGTCCTTCACACCCTTGGTGCAAATCAAGAAGTTCCCCGACCTAGCCGTCTCCACTCGAGAGGAATCACGAGGGTCCCGCCCACATCCAGAGGAGCCCCGTTTCCGCCTCGTAGCTCGAGATGAGGGATCCTTTCCCTGCTTCGTCGGGAAAGAGTTCCCGGCGTTCCCGTCGCATCTCAAGAGGAGGCCCTCTCAACAGGAACGGCGAGAGGAACTCCAGGGTCGTGCCACCATTCCAAGAGTCCCCCAGATGTCTCAGTCCATTCCAGAGGAACCTCTTTTCCCTTCACCGGCTCGTCTTTCACGCCGAGGATCGACTCACACCAAGGTGGCACGTGGCACAGCCCTGTGGGAAAGCCTCGTGGGAAAGCCTCGAGGGACAGCCTCGAGGGAAAGCCACAGATCCCTTGATCCACGTGACAGGAAGCGTGACACTACTGCTGCAGCTCGGGAGGAAAGCGCACGTGCATGCCCCCACTCGAGACGAGGCCTGACTCCCCTGGGGAGACTCAGAAGCACCCCAAGATCCATGGCAACACTGGAGAGGAATCCTCAGGTTCCGGCCCCAACTCCACACAAGGACTGAGGCCCCGGCATGGACGGGAGAGGAATCCCGAGAGGTCCCCTAGCAACTCGCATGGGGACTGGCCTTTCCTGAGGCCACCAGAGCGGGTCCCTGAGGTCCCCGGCGTAACTCGAGAAGACCTGCCGCAACTCGACAAAATCCAGGAGGTTCTCCCCTCCAGGCGAGATGAGGCCCATTTCCGCTGAGGCGTCTCGAGGCTGATCACACCTCACCTCTGGAACTTCGAAAGGGTCCTTCACACCCTTGGTGCAAATCAAGAAGTTCCCCGACCTAGCCGTCTCCACTCGAGAGGCATCACGAGGGTCCCGCCCACATCCAGAGGAGCCCCGTTTCCGCCTCGTAGCTCGAGATGAGGGATCCTTTCCCTGCTTCGTCGGGAAAGAGTTCCCGGCGTTCCCGTCGCATCTCAAGAGGAGGCCCTCTCAACAGGAACGGCGAGAGGAACTCCAGGGTCGTGCCACCATTCCAAGAGTCCCCCAGATGTTCAGTCCATTCCAGAGGAAACTCTTTTCCCTTCACCGGCTCGTCTTTCACGCCGAGGATCGCTCACACCAGGGTGGCACGTGGCACAGCCCTGTGGGAAAGCCTCGTGGGAAAGCCTCGAGGGACAGCCTCGAGGGAAAGCCACAGATCCCTTGATCCACGTGACAGGAAGCGTGACACTACTGCTGCAGCTCAGGAGGAAAGCGCACGTGCATGCCCCCACTCGAGACGAGGCCTGAATCCCCTGGGGAGACTCAGAAGCACCCCAAGATCCATGCAACACTGGAGAGGAATCCTCAGGTTCCAGCCCCGACTCCACACAAGGACTGAGGCCCCGGCATGGACGGGAGAGGAATCCCGAGAGGTCCCCTAGCAACTCGCATGGGGACTGGCCTTTCCTGAGGCCACCAGAGCGGGTCTCTGAGGTCCCCGTCGTAACTCGAGAAGACCTGCCGCAACTCGAGAAAATCCAGGAGGTTCTCCCCTCCAGGCGAGATGAGGCCCATTTCCGCTGAGGCGTCTCGAGGCTGATCACACCTCACCTCTGGAACTTCGAAAGGGTCCTTCACACCCTTGGTGCAAATCAAGAAGTTCTCCGACCTAGCCGTCTCCACTCGAGAGGAATCACGAGGGTCCCGCCCACATCCAGAGGAGCCCCGTTTCCGCCTCGTAGCTCGAGATGAGGGATCCTTTCCCTGCTTCGTCGGGAAAGAGTTCCCGGCATTACCGTCGCATCTCAAGAGGAGGCCCTCTCAACAGGAACGGCGAGAGGAACTCCAGGGTCGTGCCACCATTCCAAGAGTCCCCCAGATGTCTCAGTCCATTCCAGAGGAACCTCTTTTCCCTTCACCGGCTCGTCTTTCACGCCGAGGATCGACTCACACCAAGGTGGCACGTGGCACAGCCCTGTGGGAAAGCCTCGTGGGAAAGCCTCGAGGGACAGCCTCGAGGGAAAGCCACAGATCCCTTGATCCACGTGACAGGAAGCGTGACACTACTGCTGCAGCTCGGGAGGAAAGCGCACGTGCATGCCCCCACTCGAGACGAGGCCTGACTCCCCTGGGGAGACTCAGAAGCACCCCAAGATCCATGGCAACACTGGAGAGGAATCCTCAGGTTCCGGCCCCGACTCCACACAAGGACTGAGGCCCCGGCATGGACGGGAGAGGAATCCCGAGAGGTCCCCTAGCAACTCGCATGGGGACTGGCCTTTCCTGAGGCCACCAGAGCGGGTCCCTGAGGTCCCCGTCGTAACTCGAGAAGACCTGCCGCAACTCGAGAAAATCCAGGAGGTTCTCCCCTCCAGGCGAGATGAGGCCCATTTCCGCTGAGGCGTCTCGAGGCTGATCACACCTCACCTCTGGAACTTCGAAAGGGTCCTTCACACCCTTGGTGCAAATCAAGAAGTTCCCCGACCTAGCCGTCTCCACTCGAGAGGCATCACGAGGGTCCCGCCCACATCCAGAGGAGCCCCGTTTCCGCCTCGTAGCTCGAGATGAGGGATCCTTTCCCTGCTTCGTCGGGAAAGAGTTCCCGGCGTTCCCGTCGCATCTCAAGAGGAGGCCCTCTCAACAGGAACGGCGAGAGGAACTCCAGGGTCGTGCCACCATTCCAAGAGTCCCCCAGATGTCTCAGTCCATTCCAGAGGAACCTCTTTTCCCTTCACCGGCTCGTCTTTCACGCCGAGGATCGACTCACACCAGGGTGGCACGTGGCACAGCCCTGTGGGAAAGCCTCGTGGGAAAGCCTCGAGGGACAGCCTCGAGGGAAAGCCACAGATCCCTTGATCCACGTGACAGGAAGCGTGACACTACTGCTGCAGCTCAGGAGGAAAGCGCACGTGCATGCCCCCACTCGAGACGAGGCCTGAATCCCCTGGGGAGACTCAGAAGCACCCCAAGATCCATGCAACACTGGAGAGGAATCCTCAGGTTCCAGCCCCGACTCCACACAAGGACTGAGGCCCCGGCATGGACGGGAGAGGAATCCCGAGAGGTCCCCTAGCAACTCGCATGGGGACTGGCCTTTCCTGAGGCCACCAGAGCGGGTCTCTGAGGTCCCCGTCGTAACTCGAGAAGACCTGCCGCAACTCGAGAAAATCCAGGAGGTTCTCCCCTCCAGGCGAGATGAGGCCCATTTCCGCTGAGGCGTCTCGAGGCTGATCACACCTCACCTCTGGAACTTCGAAAGGCTCCTTCACACCCTTGGTGCAAATCAAGAAGTTCTCCGACCTAGCCGTCTCCACTCGAGAGGAATCACGAGGGTCCCGCCCACATCCAGAGGAGCCCCGTTTCCGCCTCGTAGCTCGAGATGAGGGATCCTTTCCCTGCTTCGTCGGGAAAGAGTTCCCGGCATTCCCGTCGCATCTCAAGAGGAGGCCCTCTCAACAGGAACGGCGAGAGGAACTCCAGGGTCGTGCCACCATTCCAAGAGTCCCCCAGATGTCTCAGTCCATTCCAGAGGAACCTCTTTTCCCTTCACCGGCTCGTCTTTCACGCCGAGGATCGACTCACACCAAGGTGGCACGTGGCACAGCCCTGTGGGAAAGCCTCGTGGGAAAGCCTCGAGGGACAGCCTCGAGGGAAAGCCACAGATCCCTTGATCCACGTGACAGGAAGCGTGACACTACTGCTGCAGCTCGGGAGGAAAGCGCACGTGCATGCCCCCACTCGAGACGAGGCCTGACTCCCCTGGGGAGACTCAGAAGCACCCCAAGATCCATGGCAACACTGGAGAGGAATCCTCAGGTTCCGGCCCCGACTCCACACAAGGACTGAGGCCCCGGCATGGACGGGAGAGGAATCCCGAGAGGTCCCCTAGCAACTCGCATGGGGACTGGCCTTTCCTGAGGCCACCAGAGCGGGTCCCTGAGGTCCCCGTCGTAACTCGAGAAGACCTGCCGCAACTCGAGAAAATCCAGGAGGTTCTCCCCTCCAGGCGAGATGAGGCCCATTTCCGCTGAGGCGTCTCGAGGCTGATCACACCTCACCTCTGGAACTTCGAAAGGGTCCTTCACACCCTTGGTGCAAATCAAGAAGTTCCCCGACCTAGCCGTCTCCACTCGAGAGGCATCACGAGGGTCCCGCCCACATCCAGAGGAGCCCCGTTTCCGCCTCGTAGCTCGAGATGAGGGATCCTTTCCCTGCTTCGTCGGGAAAGAGTTCCCGGCGTTCCCGTCGCATCTCAAGAGGAGGCCCTCTCAACAGGAACGGCGAGAGGAACTCCAGGGTCGTGCCACCATTCCAAGAGTCCCCCAGATGTTCAGTCCATTCCAGAGGAAGCTCTTTTCCCTTCACCGGCTCGTCTTTCACGCCGAGGATCGACTCACACCAGGGTGGCACGTGGCACAGCCCTGTGGGAAAGCCTCGTGGGAAAGCCTCGAGGGACAGCCTCGAGGGAAAGCCACAGATCCCTTGATCCACGTGACAGGAAGCGTGACACTACTGCTGCAGCTCAGGAGGAAAGCGCACGTGCATGCCCCCACTCGAGACGAGGCCTGAATCCCCTGGGGAGACTCAGAAGCACCCCAAGATCCATGCAACACTGGAGAGGAATCCTCAGGTTCCAGCCCCGACTCCACACAAGGACTGAGGCCCCGGCATGGACGGGAGAGGAATCCCGAGAGGTCCCCTAGCAACTCGCATGGGGACTGGCCTTTCCTGAGGCCACCAGAGCGGGTCTCTGAGGTCCCCGTCGTAACTCGAGAAGACCTGCCGCAACTCGAGAAAGTCCAGGAGGTTCTCCCCTCCAGGCGAGATGAGGCCCATTTCCGCTGAGGCGTCTCGAGGCTGATCACACCTCACCTCTGGAACTTCGAAAGGCTCCTTCACACCCTTGGTGCAAATCAAGAAGTTCTCCGACCTAGCCGTCTCCACTCGAGAGGAATCACGAGGGTCCCGCCCACATCCAGAGGAGCCCCGTTTCCGCCTCGTAGCTCGAGATGAGGGATCCTTTCCCTGCTTCGTCGGGAAAGAGTTCCCGGCGTTCCCGTCGCATCTCAAGAGGAGGCCCTCTCAACAGGAACGGCGAGAGGAACTCCAGGGTCGTGCCACCATTCCAAGAGTCCCCCAGATGTCTCAGTCCATTCCAGAGGAACCTCTTTTCCCTTCACCGGCTCGTCTTTCACGCCGAGGATCGACTCACACCAAGGTGGCACGTGGCACAGCCCTGTGGGAAAGCCTCGTGGGAAAGCCTCGAGGGACAGCCTCGAGGGAAAGCCACAGATCCCTTGATCCACGTGACAGGAAGCGTGACACTACTGCTGCAGCTCGGGAGGAAAGCGCACGTGCATGCCCCCACTCGAGACGAGGCCTGACTCCCCTGGGGAGACTCAGAAGCACCCCAAGATCCATGGCAACACTGGAGAGGAATCCTCAGGTTCCGGCCCCGACTCCACACAAGGACTGAGGCCCCGGCATGGACGGGAGAGGAATCCCGAGAGGTCCCCTAGCAACTCGCATGGGGACTGGCCTTTCCTGAGGCCACCAGAGCGGGTCCCTGAGGTCCCCGTCGTAACTCGAGAAGACCTGCCGCAACTCGAGAAAATCCAGGAGGTTCTCCCCTCCAGGCGAGATGAGGCCCATTTCCGCTGAGGCGTCTCGAGGCTGATCACACCTCACCTCTGGAACTTCGAAAGGGTCCTTCACACCCTTGGTGCAAATCAAGAAGTTCCCCGACCTAGCCGTCTCCACTCGAGAGGCATCACGAGGGTCCCGCCCACATCCAGAGGAGCCCCGTTTCCGCCTCGTAGCTCGAGATGAGGGATCCTTTCCCTACTTCGTCGGGAAAGAGTTCCCGGCGTTCCCGTCGCATCTCAAGAGGAGGCCCTCTCAACAGGAACGGCGAGAGGAACTCCAGGGTCGTGCCACCATTCCAAGAGTCCCCCAGATGTCTCAGTCCATTCCAGAGGAACCTCTTTTCCCTTCACCGGCTCGTCTTTCACGCCGAGGATCGACTCACACCAGGGTGGCACGTGGCACAGCCCTGTGGGAAAGCCTCGTGGGAAAGCCTCGAGGGACAGCCTCGAGGGAAAGCCACAGATCCCTTGATCCACGTGACAGGAAGCGTGACACTACTGCTGCAGCTCGGGAGGAAAGCGCACGTGCATGCCCCCACTCGAGACGAGGCCTGACTCCCCTGGGGAGACTCAGAAGCACCCCAAGATCCATGGCAACACTGGAGAGGAATCCTCAGGTTCCGGCCCCGACTCCACACAAGGACTGAGGCCCCGGCATGGACGGGAGAGGAATCCCGAGAGGTCCCCTAGCAACTCGCATGGGGACTGGCCTTTCCTGAGGCCACCAGAGCGGGTCCCTGAGGTCCCCGTCGTAACTCGAGAAGACCTGCCGCAACTCGAGAAAATCCAGGAGGTTCTCCCCTCCAGGCGAGATGAGGCCCATTTCCGCTGAGGCGTCTCGAGGCTGATCACACCTCACCTCTGGAACTTCGAAAGGGTCCTTCACACCCTTGGTGCAAATCAAGAAGTTCCCCGACCTAGCCGTCTCCACTCGAGAGGCATCACGAGGGTCCCGCCCACATCCAGAGGAGCCCCGTTTCCGCCTCGTAGCTCGAGATGAGGGATCCTTTCCCTGCTTCGTCGGGAAAGAGTTCCCGGCGTTCCCGTCGCATCTCAAGAGGAGGCCCTCTCAACAGGAACGGCGAGAGGAACTCCAGGGTCGTGCCACCATTCCAAGAGTCCCCCAGATGTTCAGTCCATTCCAGAGGAAGCTCTTTTCCCTTCACCGGCTCGTCTTTCACGCCGAGGATCGACTCACACCAGGGTGGCACGTGGCACAGCCCTGTGGGAAAGCCTCGTGGGAAAGCCTCGAGGGACAGCCTCGAGGGAAAGCCACAGATCCCTTGATCCACGTGACAGGAAGCGTGACACTACTGCTGCAGCTCAGGAGGAAAGCGCACGTGCATGCCCCCACTCGAGACGAGGCCTGAATCCCCTGGGGAGACTCAGAAGCACCCCAAGATCCATGCAACACTGGAGAGGAATCCTCAGGTTCCAGCCCCGACTCCACACAAGGACTGAGGCCCCGGCATGGACGGGAGAGGAATCCCGAGAGGTCCCCTAGCAACTCGCATGGGGACTGGCCTTTCCTGAGGCCACCAGAGCGGGTCTCTGAGGTCCCCGTCGTAACTCGAGAAGACCTGCCGCAACTCGAGAAAATCCAGGAGGTTCTCCCCTCCAGGCGAGATGAGGCCCATTTCCGCTGAGGCGTCTCGAGGCTGATCACACCTCACCTCTGGAACTTCGAAAGGCTCCTTCACACCCTTGGTGCAAATCAAGAAGTTCTCCGACCTAGCCGTCTCCACTCGAGAGGAATCACGAGGGTCCCGCCCACATCCAGAGGAGCCCCGTTTCCGCCTCGTAGCTCGAGATGAGGGATCCTTTCCCTGCTTCGTCGGGAAAGAGTTCCCGGCATTCCCGTCGCATCTCAAGAGGAGGCCCTCTCAACAGGAACGGCGAGAGGAACTCCAGGGTCGTGCCACCATTCCAAGAGTCCCCCAGATGTCTCAGTCCATTCCAGAGGAACCTCTTTTCCCTTCACCGGCTCGTCTTTCACGCCGAGGATCGACTCACACCAAGGTGGCACGTGGTACAGCCCTGTGGGAAAGCCTCGTGGGAAAGCCTCGAGGGACAGCCTCGAGGGAAAGCCACAGATCCCTTGATCCACGTGACAGGAAGCGTGACACTACTGCTGCAGCTCGGGAGGAAAGCGCACGTGCATGCCCCCACTCGAGACGAGGCCTGACTCCCCTGGGGAGACTCAGAAGCACCCCAAGATCCATGGCAACACTGGAGAGGAATCCTCAGGTTCCGGCCCCGACTCCACACAAGGACTGAGGCCCCGGCATGGACGGGAGAGGAATCCCGAGAGGTCCCCTAGCAACTCGCATGGGGACTGGCCTTTCCTGAGGCCACCAGAGCGGGTCCCTGAGGTCCCCGTCGTAACTCGAGAAGACCTGCCGCAACTCGAGAAAATCCAGGAGGTTCTCCCCTCCAGGCGAGATGAGGCCCATTTCCGCTGAGGCGTCTCGAGGCTGATCACACCTCACCTCTGGAACTTCGAAAGGCTCCTTCACACCCTTGGTGCAAATCAAGAAGTTCCCCGACCTAGCCGTCTCCACTCGAGAGGCATCACGAGGGTCCCGCCCACATCCAGAGGAGCCCCGTTTCCGCCTCGTAGCTCGAGATGAGGGATCCTTTCCCTGCTTCGTCGGGAAAGAGTTCCCGGCGTTCCCGTCGCATCTCAAGAGGAGGCCCTCTCAACAGGAACGGCGAGAGGAACTCCAGGGTCGTGCCACCATTCCAAGAGTCCCCCAGATGTCTCAGTCCATTCCAGAGGAACCTCTTTTCCCTTCACCGGCTCGTCTTTCACGCCGAGGATCGACTCACACCAAGGTGGCACGTGGCACAGCCCTGTGGGAAAGCCTCGTGGGAAAGCCTCGAGGGACAGCCTCGAGGGAAAGCCACAGATCCCTTGATCCACGTGACAGGAAGCGTGACACTACTGCTGCAGCTCGGGAGGAAAGCGCACGTGCATGCCCCCACTCGAGACGAGGCCTGACTCCCCTGGGGAGACTCAGAAGCACCCCAAGATCCATGGCAACACTGGAGAGGAATCCTCAGGTTCCGGCCCCGACTCCACACAAGGACTGAGGCCCCGGCATGGACGGGAGAGGAATCCCGAGAGGTCCCCTAGCAACTCGCATGGGGACTGGCCTTTCCTGAGGCCACCAGAGCGGGTCCCTGAGGTCCCCGTCGTAACTCGAGAAGACCTGCCGCAACTCGAGAAAATCCAGGAGGTTCTCCCCTCCAGGCGAGATGAGGCCCATTTCCGCTGAGGCGTCTCGAGGCTGATCACACCTCACCTCTGGAACTTCGAAAGGGTCCTTCACACCCTTGGTGCAAATCCAGAAGTTCCCCGACCTAGCCGTCTCCACTCGAGAGGCATCACGAGGGTCCCGCCCACATCCAGAGGAGCCCCGTTTCCGCCTCGTAGCTCGAGATGAGGGATCCTTTCCCTGCTTCGTCGGGAAAGAGTTCCCGGCGTTCCCGTCGCATCTCAAGAGGAGGCCCTCTCAACAGGAACGGCGAGAGGAACTCCAGGGTCGTGCCACCATTCCAAGAGTCCCCCAGATGTCTCAGTCCATTCCAGAGGAACCTCTTTTCCCTTCACCGGCTCGTCTTTCACGCCGAGGATCGACTCACACCAGGGTGGCACGTGGCACAGCCCTGTGGGAAAGCCTCGTGGGAAAGCCTCGAGGGACAGCCTCGAGGGAAAGCCACAGATCCCTTGATCCACGTGACAGGAAGCGTGACACTACTGCTGCAGCTCAGGAGGAAAGCGCACGTGCATGCCCCCACTCGAGACGAGGCCTGAATCCCCTGGGGAGACTCAGAAGCACCCCAAGATCCATGCAACACTGGAGAGGAATCCTCAGGTTCCAGCCCCGACTCCACACAAGGACTGAGGCCCCGGCATGGACGGGAGAGGAATCCCGAGAGGTCCCCTAGCAACTCGCATGGGGACTGGCCTTTCCTGAGGCCACCAGAGCGGGTCCCTGAGGTCCCCGTCGTAACTCGAGAAGACCTGCCGCAACTCGAGAAAATCCAGGAGGTTCTCCCCTCCAGGCGAGATGAGGCCCATTTCCGCTGAGGCGTCTCGAGGCTGATCACACCTCACCTCTGGAACTTCGAAAGGCTCCTTCACACCCTTGGTGCAAATCAAGAAGTTCCCCGACCTAGCCGTCTCCACTCGAGAGGCATCACGAGGGTCCCGCCCACATCCAGAGGAGCCCCGTTTCCGCCTCGTAGCTCGAGATGAGGGATCCTTTCCCTGCTTCGTCGGGAAAGAGTTCCCGGCGTTCCCGTCGCATCTCAAGAGGAGGCCCTCTCAACAGGAACGGCGAGAGGAACTCCAGGGTCGTGCCACCATTCCAAGAGTCCCCCAGATGTCTCAGTCCATTCCAGAGGAACCTCTTTTCCCTTCACCGGCTCGTCTTTCACGCCGAGGATCGACTCACACCAAGGTGGCACGTGGCACAGCCCTGTGGGAAAGCCTCGTGGGAAAGCCTCGAGGGACAGCCTCGAGGGAAAGCCACAGATCCCTTGATCCACGTGACAGGAAGCGTGACACTACTGCTGCAGCTCGGGAGGAAAGCGCACGTGCATGCCCCCACTCGAGACGAGGCCTGACTCCCCTGGGGAGACTCAGAAGCACCCCAAGATCCATGGCAACACTGGAGAGGAATCCTCAGGTTCCGGCCCCGACTCCACACAAGGACTGAGGCCCCGGCATGGACGGGAGAGGAATCCCGAGAGGTCCCCTAGCAACTCGCATGGGGACTGGCCTTTCCTGAGGCCACCAGAGCGGGTCCCTGAGGTCCCCGTCGTAACTCGAGAAGACCTGCCGCAACTCGAGAAAATCCAGGAGGTTCTCCCCTCCAGGCGAGATGAGGCCCATTTCCGCTGAGGCGTCTCGAGGCTGATCACACCTCACCTCTGGAACTTCGAAAGGGTCCTTCACACCCTTGGTGCAAATCCAGAAGTTCCCCGACCTAGCCGTCTCCACTCGAGAGGCATCACGAGGGTCCCGCCCACATCCAGAGGAGCCCCGTTTCCGCCTCGTAGCTCGAGATGAGGGATCCTTTCCCTGCTTCGTCGGGAAAGAGTTCCCGGCGTTCCCGTCGCATCTCAAGAGGAGGCCCTCTCAACAGGAACGGCGAGAGGAACTCCAGGGTCGTGCCACCATTCCAAGAGTCCCCCAGATGTCTCAGTCCATTCCAGAGGAACCTCTTTTCCCTTCACCGGCTCGTCTTTCACGCCGAGGATCGACTCACACCAGGGTGGCACGTGGCACAGCCCTGTGGGAAAGCCTCGTGGGAAAGCCTCGAGGGACAGCCTCGAGGGAAAGCCACAGATCCCTTGATCCACGTGACAGGAAGCGTGACACTACTGCTGCAGCTCAGGAGGAAAGCGCACGTGCATGCCCCCACTCGAGACGAGGCCTGAATCCCCTGGGGAGACTCAGAAGCACCCCAAGATCCATGCAACACTGGAGAGGAATCCTCAGGTTCCAGCCCCGACTCCACACAAGGACTGAGGCCCCGGCATGGACGGGAGAGGAATCCCGAGAGGTCCCCTAGCAACTCGCATGGGGACTGGCCTTTCCTGAGGCCACCAGAGCGGGTCTCTGAGGTCCCCGTCGTAACTCGAGAAGACCTGCCGCAACTCGAGAAAATCCAGGAGGTTCTCCCCTCCAGGCGAGATGAGGCCCATTTCCGCTGAGCCGTCTCGAGGCTGATCACACCTCACCTCTGGAACTTCGAAAGGCTCCTTCACACCCTTGGTGCAAATCAAGAAGTTCTCCGACCTAGCCGTCTCCACTCGAGAGGAATCACGAGGGTCCCGCCCACATCCAGAGGAGCCCCGTTTCCGCCTCGTAGCTCGAGATGAGGGATCCTTTCCCTGCTTCGTCGGGAAAGAGTTCCCGGCATTCCCGTCGCATCTCAAGAGGAGGCCCTCTCAACAGGAACGGCGAGAGGAACTCCAGGGTCGTGCCACCATTCCAAGAGTCCCCCAGATGTCTCAGTCCATTCCAGAGGAACCTCTTTTCCCTTCACCGGCTCGTCTTTCACGCCGAGGATCGACTCACACCAAGGTGGCACGTGGCACAGCCCTGTGGGAAAGCCTCGTGGGAAAGCCTCGAGGGACAGCCTCGAGGGAAAGCCACAGATCCCTTGATCCACGTGACAGGAAGCGTGACACTACTGCTGCAGCTCGGGAGGAAAGCGCACGTGCATGCCCCCACTCGAGACGAGGCCTGAATCCCCTGGGGAGACTCAGAAGCACCCCAAGATCCATGCAACACTGGAGAGGAATCCTCAGGTTCCAGCCCCGACTCCACACAAGGACTGAGGCCCCGGCATGGACGGGAGAGGAATCCCGAGAGGTCCCCTAGCAACTCGCATGGGGACTGGCCTTTCCTGAGGCCACCAGAGCGGGTCTCTGAGGTC
Organism: Budorcas taxicolor; assembly: GCF_023091745.1. Classification (NCBI taxonomy): domain Eukaryota; kingdom Metazoa; phylum Chordata; class Mammalia; order Artiodactyla; family Bovidae; genus Budorcas; species Budorcas taxicolor. The sequence goes on from NW_026292723.1 coordinate 21,282, forward strand.
CCCGTCGTAACTCGAGAAGACCTGCCGCAACTCGAGAAAATCCAGGAGGTTCTCCCCTCCAGGCGAGATGAGGCCCATTTCCGCTGAGGCGTCTCGAGGCTGATCACACCTCACCTCTGGAACTTCGAAAGGCTCCTTCACACCCTTGGTGCAAATCAAGAAGTTCTCCGACCTAGCCGTCTCCACTCGAGAGGAATCACGAGGGTCCCGCCCACATCCAGAGGAGCCCCGTTTCCGCCTCGTAGCTCGAGATGAGGGATCCTTTCCCTGCTTCGTCGGGAAAGAGTTCCCGGCATTCCCGTCGCATCTCAAGAGGAGGCCCTCTCAACAGGAACGGCGAGAGGAACTCCAGGGTCGTGCCACCATTCCAAGAGTCCCCCAGATGTCTCAGTCCATTCCAGAGGAACCTCTTTTCCCTTCACCGGCTCGTCTTTCACGCCGAGGATCGACTCACACCAAGGTGGCACGTGGCACAGCCCTGTGGGAAAGCCTCGTGGAAAAGCCTCGAGGGACAGCCTCGAGGGAAAGCCACAGATCCCTTGATCCACGTGACAGGAAGCGTGACACTACTGCTGCAGCTCGGGAGGAAAGCGCACGTGCATGCCCCCACTCGAGACGAGGCCTGACTCCCCTGGGGAGACTCAGAAGCACCCCAAGATCCATGGCAACACTGGAGAGGAATCCTCAGGTTCCGGCCCCGACTCCACACAAGGACTGAGGCCCCGGCATGGACGGGAGAGGAATCCCGAGAGGTCCCCTAGCAACTCGCATGGGGACTGGCCTTTCCTGAGGCCACCAGAGCGGGTCCCTGAGGTCCCCGTCGTAACTCGAGAAGACCTGCCGCAACTCGAGAAAATCCAGGAGGTTCTCCCCTCCAGGCGAGATGAGGCCCATTTCCGCTGAGGCGTCTCGAGGCTGATCACACCTCACCTCTGGAACTTCGAAAGGGTCCTTCACACCCTTGGTGCAAATCAAGAAGTTCCCCGACCTAGCCGTCTCCACTCGAGAGGCATCACGAGGGTCCCGCCCACATCCAGAGGAGCCCCGTTTCCGCCTCGTAGCTCGAGATGAGGGATCCTTTCCCTGCTTCGTCGGGAAAGAGTTCCCGGCGTTCCCGTCGCATCTCAAGAGGAGGCCCTCTCAACAGGAACGGCGAGAGGAACTCCAGGGTCGTGCCACCATTCCAAGAGTCCCCCAGATGTCTCAGTCCATTCCAGAGGAACCTCTTTTCCCTTCACCGGCTCGTCTTTCACGCCGAGGATCGACTCACACCAGGGTGGCACGTGGCACAGCCCTGTGGGAAAGCCTCGTGGGAAAGCCTCGAGGGACAGCCTCGAGGGAAAGCCACAGATCCCTTGATCCACGTGACAGGAAGCGTGACACTACTGCTGCAGCTCAGGAGGAAAGCGCACGTGCATGCCCCCACTCGAGACGAGGCCTGAATCCCCTGGGGAGACTCAGAAGCACCCCAAGATCCATGCAACACTGGAGAGGAATCCTCAGGTTCCAGCCCCGACTCCACACAAGGACTGAGGCCCCGGCATGGACGGGAGAGGAATCCCGAGAGGTCCCCTAGCAACTCGCATGGGGACTGGCCTTTCCTGAGGCCACCAGAGCGGGTCTCTGAGGTCCCCGTCGTAACTCGAGAAGACCTGCCGCAACTCGAGAAAATCCAGGAGGTTCTCCCCTCCAGGCGAGATGAGGCCCATTTCCGCTGAGGCGTCTCGAGGCTGATCACACCTCACCTCTGGAACTTCGAAAGGCTCCTTCACACCCTTGGTGCAAATCAAGAAGTTCTCCGACCTAGCCGTCTCCACTCGAGAGGAATCACGAGGGTCCCGCCCACATCCAGAGGAGCCCCGTTTCCGCCTCGTAGCTCGAGATGAGGGATCCTTTCCCTGCTTCGTCGGGAAAGAGTTCCCGGCATTCCCGTCGCATCTCAAGAGGAGGCCCTCTCAACAGGAACGGCGAGAGGAACTCCAGGGTCGTGCCACCATTCCAAGAGTCCCCCAGATGTCTCAGTCCATTCCAGAGGAACCTCTTTTCCCTTCACCGGCTCGTCTTTCACGCCGAGGATCGACTCACACCAAGGTGGCACGTGGCACAGCCCTGTGGGAAAGCCTAGTGGGAAAGCCTCGAGGGACAGCCTCGAGGGAAAGCCACAGATCCCTTGATCCACGTGACAGGAAGCGTGACACTACTGCTGCAGCTCGGGAGGAAAGCGCACGTGCATGCCCCCACTCGAGACGAGGCCTGACTCCCCTGGGGAGACTCAGAAGCACCCCAAGATCCATGGCAACACTGGAGAGGAATCCTCAGGTTCCGGCCCCGACTCCACACAAGGACTGAGGCCCCGGCATGGACGGGAGAGGAATCCCGAGAGGTCCCCTAGCAACTCGCATGGGGACTGGCCTTTCCTGAGGCCACCAGAGCGGGTCCCTGAGGTCCCCGTCGTAACTCGAGAAGACCGGCCGCACCTCGAGAAAATCCAGGAGGTTCTCCCCTCCAGGCGAGATGAGGCCCATTTCCGCTGAGGCGTCTCGAGGCTGATCACACCTCACCTCTGGAACTTCGAAAGGGTCCTTCACACCCTTGGTGCAAATCAAGAAGTTCCCCGACCTAGCCGTCTCCACTCGAGAGGCATCACGAGGGTCCCGCCCACATCCAGAGGAGCCCCGTTTCCGCCTCGTAGCTCGAGATGAGGGATCCTTTCCCTGCTTCGTCGGGAAAGAGTTCCCGGCGTTCCCGTCGCATCTCAAGAGGAGGCCCTCTCAACAGGAACGGCGAGAGGAACTCCAGGGTCGTGCCACCATTCCAAGAGTCCCCCAGATGTCTCAGTCCATTCCAGAGGAACCTCTTTTCCCTTCACCGGCTCGTCTTTCACGCCGAGGATCGACTCACACCAAGGTGGCACGTGGCACAGCCGTGTGGGAAAGCCTCGTGGGAAAGCCTCGAGGGACAGCCTCGAGGGAAAGCCACAGATCCCTTGATCCACGTGACAGGAAGCGTGACACTACTGCTGCAGCTCGGGAGGAAAGCGCACGTGCATGCCCCCACTCGAGACGAGGCCTGACTCCCCTGGGGAGACTCAGAAGCACCCCAAGATCCATGGCAACACTGGAGAGGAATCCTCAGGTTCCGGCCCCGACTCCACACAAGGACTGAGGCCCCGGCATGGACGGGAGAGGAATCCCGAGAGGTCCCCTAGCAACTCGCATGGGGACTGGCCTTTCCTGAGGCCACCAGAGCGGGTCCCTGAGGTCCCCGTCGTAACTCGAGAAGACCTGCCGCAACTCGAGAAAATCCAGGAGGTTCTCCCCTCCAGGCGAGATGAGGCCCATTTCCGCTGAGGCGTCTCGAGGCTGATCACAACTCACCTCTGGAACTTCGAAAGGGTCCTTCACACCCTTGGTGCAAATCAAGAAGTTCCCCGACCTAGCCGTCTCCACTCGAGAGGCATCACGAGGGTCCCGCCCACATCCAGAGGAGCCCCGTTTCCGCCTCGTAGCTCGAGATGAGGGATCCTTTCCCTGCTTCGTCGGGAAAGAGTTCCCGGCGTTCCCGTCGCATCTCAAGAGGAGGCCCTCTCAACAGGAACGGCGAGAGGAACTCCAGGGTCGTGCCACCATTCCAAGAGTCCCCCAGATGTCTCAGTCCATTCCAGAGGAACCTCTTTTCCCTTCACCGGCTCGTCTTTCACGCCGAGGATCGACTCACACCAAGGTGGCACGTGGCACAGCCCTGTGGGAAAGCCTCGTGGGAAAGCCTCGAGGGACAGCCTCGAGGGAAAGCCACAGATCCCTTGATCCACGTGACAGGAAGCGTGACACTACTGCTGCAGCTCGGGAGGAAAGCGCACGTGCATGCCCCCACTCGAGACGAGGCCTGACTCCCCTGGGGAGACTCAGAAGCACCCCAAGATCCATGGCAACACTGGAGAGGAATCCTCAGGTTCCGGCCCCGACTCCACACAAGGACTGAGGCCCCGGCATGGACGGGAGAGGAATCCCGAGAGGTCCCCTAGCAACTCGCATGGGGACTGGCCTTTCCTGAGGCCACCAGAGCGGGTCCCTGAGGTCCCCGTCGTAACTCGAGAAGACCTGCCGCAACTCGAGAAAATCCAGGAGGTTCTCCCCTCCAGGCGAGATGAGGCCCATTTCCGCTGAGGCGTCTCGAGGCTGATCACACCTCACCTCTGGAACTTCGAAAGGGTCCTTCACACCCTTGGTGCAAATCAAGAAGTTCCCCGACCTAGCCGTCTCCACTCGAGAGGCATCACGAGGGTCCCGCCCACATCCAGAGGAGCCCCGTTTCCGCCTCGTAGCTCGAGATGAGGGATCCTTTCCCTGCTTCGTCGGGAAAGAGTTCCCGGCGTTCCCGTCGCATCTCAAGAGGAGGCCCTCTCAACAGGAACGGCGAGAGGAACTCCAGGGTCGTGCCACCATTCCAAGAGTCCCCCAGATGTCTCAGTCCATTCCAGAGGAACCTCTTTTCCCTTCACGGGCTCGTCTTTCACGCCGAGGATCGACTCACACCAGGGTGGCACGTGGCACAGCCCTGTGGGAAAGCCTCGTGGGAAAGCCTCGAGGGACAGCCTCGAGGGAAAGCCACAGATCCCTTGATCCACGTGACAGGAAGCGTGACACTACTGCTGCAGCTCAGGAGGAAAGCGCACGTGCATGCCCCCACTCGAGACGAGGCCTGAATCCCCTGGGGAGACTCAGAAGCACCCCAAGATCCATGCAACACTGGAGAGGAATCCTCAGGTTCCAGCCCCGACTCCACACAAGGACTGAGGCCCCGGCATGGACGGGAGAGGAATCCCGAGAGGTCCCCTAGCAACTCGCATGGGGACTGGCCTTTCCTGAGGCCACCAGAGCGGGTCTCTGAGGTCCCCGTCGTAACTCGAGAAGACCTGCCGCAACTCGAGAAAATCCAGGAGGTTCTCCCCTCCAGGCGAGATGAGGCCCATTTCCGCTGAGGCGTCTCGAGGCTGATCACACCTCACCTCTGGAACTTCGAAAGGCTCCTTCACACCCTTGGTGCAAATCAAGAAGTTCTCCGACCTAGCCGTCTCCACTCGAGAGGAATCACGAGGGTCCCGCCCACATCCAGAGGAGCCCCGTTTCCGCCTCGTAGCTCGAGATGAGGGATCCTTTCCCTGCTTCGTCGGGAAAGAGTTCCCGGCATTCCCGTCGCATCTCAAGAGGAGGCCCTCTCAACAGGAACGGCGAGAGGAACTCCAGGGTCGTGCCACCATTCCAAGAGTCCCCCAGATGTCTCAGTCCATTCAAGAGGAACCTCTTTTCCCTTCACCGGCTCGTCTTTCACGCCGAGGATCGACTCACACCAAGGTGGCACGTGGCACAGCCCTGTGGGAAAGCCTCGTGGGAAAGCCTCGAGGGACAGCCTCGAGGGAAAGCCACAGATCCCTTGATCCACGTGACAGGAAGCGTGACACTACTGCTGCAGCTCGGGAGGAAAGCGCACGTGCATGCCCCCACTCGAGACGAGGCCTGACTCCCCTGGGGAGACTCAGAAGCACCCCAAGATCCATGGCAACACTGGAGAGGAATCCTCAGGTTCCGGCCCCGACTCCACACAAGGACTGAGGCCCCGGCATGGACGGGAGAGGAATCCCGAGAGGTCCCCTAGCAACTCGCATGGGGACTGGCCTTTCCTGAGGCCACCAGAGCGGGTCCCTGAGGTCCCCGTCGTAACTCGAGAAGACCTGCCGCAACTCGAGAAAATCCAGGAGGTTCTCCCCTCCAGGCGAGATGAGGCCCATTTCCGCTGAGGCGTCTCGAGGCTGATCACACCTCACCTCTGGAACTTCGAAAGGGTCCTTCACACCCTTGGTGCAAATCAAGAAGTTCCCCGACCTAGCCGTCTCCACTCGAGAGGCATCACGAGGGTCCCGCCCACATCCAGAGGAGCCCCGTTTCCGCCTCGTAGCTCGAGATGAGGGATCCTTTCCCTGCTTCGTCGGGAAAGAGTTCCCGGCGTTCCCGTCGCATCTCAAGAGGAGGCCCTCTCAACAGGAACGGCGAGAGGAACTCCAGGGTCGTGCCACCATTCCAAGAGTCCCCCAGATGTCTCAGTCCATTCCAGAGGAACCTCTTTTCCCTTCACCGGCTCGTCTTTCACGCCGAGGATCGACTCACACCAGGGTGGCACGTGGCACAGCCCTGTGGGAAAGCCTCGTGGGAAAGCCTCGAGGGACAGCCTCGAGGGAAAGCCACAGATCCCTTGATCCACGTGACAGGAAGCGTGACACTACTGCTGCAGCTCAGGAGGAAAGCGCACGTGCATGCCCCCACTCGAGACGAGGCCTGAATCCCCTGGGGAGACTCAGAAGCACCCCAAGATCCATGCAACACTGGAGAGGAATCCTCAGGTTCCAGCCCCGACTCCACACAAGGACTGAGGCCCCGGCATGGACGGGAGAGGAATCCCGAGAGGTCCCCTAGCAACTCGCATGGGGACTGGCCTTTCCTGAGGCCACCAGAGCGGGTCTCTGAGGTCCCCGTCGTAACTCGAGAAGACCTGCCGCAACTCGAGAAAATCCAGGAGGTTCTCCCCTCCAGGCGAGATGAGGCCCATTTCCGCTGAGGCGTCTCGAGGCTGATCACACCTCACCTCTGGAACTTCGAAAGGCTCCTTCACACCCTTGGTGCAAATCAAGAAGTTCTCCGACCTAGCCGTCTCCACTCGAGAGGAATCACGAGGGTCCCGCCCACATCCAGAGGAGCCCCGTTTCCGCCTCGTAGCTCGAGATGAGGGATCCTTTCCCTGCTTCGTCGGGAAAGAGTTCCCGGCATTCCTGTCGCATCTCAAGAGGAGGCCCTCTCAACAGGAACGGCGAGAGGAACTCCAGGGTCGTGCCACCATTCCAAGAGTCCCCCAGATGTCTCAGTCCATTCCAGAGGAACCTCTTTTCCCTTCACCGGCTCGTCTTTCACGCCGAGGATCGACTCACACCAAGGTGGCACGTGGCACAGCCCTGTGGGAAAGCCTCGTGGGAAAGCCTCGAGGGACAGCCTCGAGGGAAAGCCACAGATCCCTTGATCCACGTGACAGGAAGCGTGACACTACTGCTGCAGCTCGGGAGGAAAGCGCACGTGCATGCCCCCACTCGAGACGAGGCCTGACTCCCCTGGGGAGACTCAGAAGCACCCCAAGATCCATGGCAACACTGGAGAGGAATCCTCAGGTTCCGGCCCCGACTCCACACAAGGACTGAGGCCCCGGCATGGACGGGAGAGGAATCCCGAGAGGTCCCCTAGCAACTCGCATGGGGACTGGCCTTTCCTGAGGCCACCAGAGCGGGTCCCTGAGGTCCCCGTCGTAACTCGAGAAGACCTGCCGCAACTCGAGAAAATCCAGGAGGTTCTCCCCTCCAGGCGAGATGAGGCCCATTTCCGCTGAGGCGTCTCGAGGCTGATCACACCTCACCTCTGGAACTTCGAAAGGCTCCTTCACACCCTTGGTGCAAATCAAGAAGTTCCCCGACCTAGCCGTCTCCACTCGAGAGGCATCACGAGGGTCCCGCCCACATCCAGAGGAGCCCCGTTTCCGCCTCGTAGCTCGAGATGAGGGATCCTTTCCCTGCTTCGTCGAGAAAGAGTTCCCGGCGTTCCCGTCACATCTCAAGAGGAGGCCCTCTCAACAGGAACGGCGAGAGGAACTCCAGGCTCGTGCCACCATTCCAAGAGTCCCCCAGATGTCTCAGTCCATTCCAGAGGAACCTCTTTTCCCTTCACTGGCTCGTCTTTCAAGCCAAGGATCGACTCACACCAAGGTGGCACGTGGCACAGCCCTGTGGGAAAGCCTCGTGGGAAAGCCTCGAGGGACAGCCTCGAGGGAAAGCCACATATCCCTTGATCCACGTGACAGGAAGCGTGACACTATTGCTGCAGCTCGGGAGGAAAGCGCACGTGCATGCCCCCACTCGAGACGAGGCCTGACTCCCCTGGGGAGACTCAGAATCACCCCAAGATCCATGGCAACACTGGAGAGGAAACCTCAGGTTCCGGCCCCGACTCCACACAAGGACTGAGGCCCCGGCATGGACGGGAGAGGAATCCCGAGAGGTCCCCTAGCAACTCGCATGGGGACTGGCCTTTCCTGAGGCCACCAGAGCGGGTCCCTGAGGTCCCCGTCGTAACTCGAGAAGACCTGCCGCAACTCGAGAAAATCCAGGAGGTTCTCCCCTCCAGGCGAGATGAGGCCCATTTCCGCTGAGGCGTCTCGAGGCTGATCACACCTCACCTCTGGAACTTCGAAAGGGTCCTTCACACCCTTGGTGCAAATCAAGAAGTTCCCCGACCTAGCCGTCTCCACTCGAGAGGAATCACGAGGGTCCCGCCCACATCCAGAGGAGCCCCGTTTCCGCCTCGTAGCTCGAGATGAGGGATCCTTTCCCTGCTTCGTCGGGAAAGAGTTCCCGGCGTTCCCGTCGCATCTCAAGAGGAGGCCCTCTCAACAGGAACGGCGAGAGGAACTCCAGGGTCGTGCCACCATTCCAAGAGTCCCCCAGATGTCTCAGTCCATTCCAGAGGAACCTCTTTTCCCTTCACCGGCTCGTCTTTCACGCCGAGGATCGACTCACACCAAGGTGGCACGTGGCACAGCCCTGTGGGAAAGCCTCGTGGGAAAGCCTCGAGGGACAGCCTCGAGGGAAAGCCACAGATCCCTTGATCCACGTGACAGGAAGCGTGACACTACTGCTGCAGCTCGGGAGGAAAGCGCACGTGCATGCCCCCACTCGAGACGAGGCCTGACTCCCCTGGGGAGACTCAGAAGCACCCCAAGATCCATGGCAACACTGGAGAGGAATCCTCAGGTTCCGGCCCCGACTCCACACAAGGACTGAGGCCCCGGCATGGACGGGAGAGGAATCCCGAGAGGTCCCCTAGCAACTCGCATGGGGACTGGCCTTTCATGAGGCCACCAGAGCGGGTCCCTGAGGTCCCCGTCGTAACTCGAGAAGACCTGCCGCAACTCGAGAAAATCCAGGAGGTTCTCCCCTCCAGGCGAGATGAGGCCCATTTCCGCTGAGGCGTCTCGAGGCTGATCACACCTCACCTCTGGAACTTCGAAAGGGTCCTTCACACCCTTGGTGCAAATCAAGAAGTTCCCCGACCTAGCCGTCTCCACTCGAGAGGCATCACGAGGGTCCCGCCCACATCCAGAGGAGCCCCGTTTCCGCCTCGTAGCTCGAGATGAGGGATCCTTTCCCTGCTTCGTCGGGAAAGAGTTCCCGGCGTTCCCGTCGCATCTCAAGAGGAGGCCCTCTCAACAGGAACGGCGAGAGGAACTCCAGGGTCGTGCCACCATTCCAAGAGTCCCCCAGATGTCTCAGTCCATTCCAGAGGAACCTCTTTTCCCTTCACCGGCTCGTCTTTCACGCCGAGGATCGACTCACACCAGGGTGGCACGTGGCACAGCCCTGTGGGAAAGCCTCGTGGGAAAGCCTCGAGGGACAGCCTCGAGGGAAAGCCACAGATCCCTTGATCCACGTGACAGGAAGCGTGACACTACTGCTGCAGCTCAGGAGGAAAGCGCACGTGCATGCCCCCACTCGAGACGAGGCCTGAATCCCCTGGGGAGACTCAGAAGCACCCCAAGATCCATGCAACACTGGAGAGGAATCCTCAGGTTCCAGCCCCGACTCCACACAAGGACTGAGGCCCCGGCATGGACGGGAGAGGAATCCCGAGAGGTCCCCTAGCAACTCGCATGGGGACTGGCCTTTCCTGAGGCCACCAGAGCGGGTCTCTGAGGTCCCCGTCGTAACTCGAGAAGACCTGCCGCAACTCGAGAAAATCCAGGAGGTTCTCCCCTCCAGGCGAGATGAGGCCCATTTCCGCTGAGGCGTCTCGAGGCTGATCACACCTCACCTCTGGAACTTCGAAAGGCTCCTTCACACCCTTGGTGCAAATCAAGAAGTTCTCCGACCTAGCCGTCTCCACTCGAGAGGAATCACGAGGGTCCCGCCCACATCCAGAGGAGCCCCGTTTCCGCCTCGTAGCTCGAGATGAGGGATCCTTTCCCTGCTTCGTCGAGAAAGAGTTCCCGGCGTTCCCGTCACATCTCAAGAGGAGGCCCTCTCAACAGGAACGGCGAGAGGAACTCCAGGCTCGTGCCACCATTCCAAGAGTCCCCCAGATGTCTCAGTCCATTCCAGAGGAACCTCTTTTCCCTTCACTGGCTCGTCTTTCAAGCCAAGGATCGACTCACACCAAGGTGGCACGTGGCACAGCCCTGTGGGAAAGCCTCGTGGGAAAGCCTCGAGGGACAGCCTCGAGGGAAAGCCACATATCCCTTGATCCACGTGACAGGAAGCGTGACACTATTGCTGCAGCTCGGGAGGAAAGCGCACGTGCATGCCCCCACTCGAGACGAGGCCTGACTCCCCTGGGGAGACTCAGAATCACCCCAAGATCCATGGCAACACTGGAGAGGAAACCTCAGGTTCCGGCCCCGACTCCACACAAGGACTGAGGCCCCGGCATGGACGGGAGAGGAATCCCGAGAGGTCCCCTAGCAACTCGCATGGGGACTGGCCTTTCCTGAGGCCACCAGAGCGGGTCCCTGAGGTCCCCGTCGTAACTCGAGAAGACCTGCCGCAACTCGAGAAAATCCAGGAGGTTCTCCCCTCCAGGCGAGATGAGGCCCATTTCCGCTGAGGCGTCTCGAGGCTGATCACACCTCACCTCTGGAACTTCGAAAGGGTCCTTCACACCCTTGGTGCAAATCAAGAAGTTCCCCGACCTAGCCGTCTCCACTCGAGAGGAATCACGAGGGTCCCGCCCACATCCAGAGGAGCCCCGTTTCCGCCTCGTAGCTCGAGATGAGGGATCCTTTCCCTGCTTCGTCGGGAAAGAGTTCCCGGCGTTCCCGTCGCATCTCAAGAGGAGGCCCTCTCAACAGGAACGGCGAGAGGAACTCCAGGGTCGTGCCACCATTCCAAGAGTCCCCCAGATGTCTCAGTCCATTCCAGAGGAACCTCTTTTCCCTTCACCGGCTCGTCTTTCACGCCGAGGATCGACTCACACCAAGGTGGCACGTGGCACAGCCCTGTGGGAAAGCCTCGTGGGAAAGCCTCGAGGGACAGCCTCGAGGGAAAGCCACAGATCCCTTGATCCACGTGACAGGAAGCGTGACACTACTGCTGCAGCTCGGGAGGAAAGCGCACGTGCATGCCCCCACTCGAGACGAGGCCTGACTCCCCTGGGGAGACTCAGAAGCACCCCAAGATCCATGGCAACACTGGAGAGGAATCCTCAGGTTCCGGCCCCGACTCCACACAAGGACTGAGGCCCCGGCATGGACGGGAGAGGAATCCCGAGAGGTCCCCTAGCAACTCGCATGGGGACTGGCCTTTCATGAGGCCACCAGAGCGGGTCCCTGAGGTCCCCGTCGTAACTCGAGAAGACCTGCCGCAACTCGAGAAAATCCAGGAGGTTCTCCCCTCCAGGCGAGATGAGGCCCATTTCCGCTGAGGCGTCTCGAGGCTGATCACACCTCACCTCTGGAACTTCGAAAGGGTCCTTCACACCCTTGGTGCAAATCAAGAAGTTCCCCGACCTAGCCGTCTCCACTCGAGAGGCATCACGAGGGTCCCGCCCACATCCAGAGGAGCCCCGTTTCCGCCTCGTAGCTCGAGATGAGGGATCCTTTCCCTGCTTCGTCGGGAAAGAGTTCCCGGCGTTCCCGTCGCATCTCAAGAGGAGGCCCTCTCAACAGGAACGGCGAGAGGAACTCCAGGGTCGTGCCACCATTCCAAGAGTCCCCCAGATGTCTCAGTCCATTCCAGAGGAACCTCTTTTCCCTTCACCGGCTCGTCTTTCACGCCGAGGATCGACTCACACCAGGGTGGCACGTGGCACAGCCCTGTGGGAAAGCCTCGTGGGAAAGCCTCGAGGGACAGCCTCGAGGGAAAGCCACAGATCCCTTGATCCACGTGACAGGAAGCGTGACACTACTGCTGCAGCTCAGGAGGAAAGCGCACGTGCATGCCCCCACTCGAGACGAGGCCTGAATCCCCTGGGGAGACTCAGAAGCACCCCAAGATCCATGCAACACTGGAGAGGAATCCTCAGGTTCCAGCCCCGACTCCACACAAGGACTGAGGCCCCGGCATGGACGGGAGAGGAATCCCGAGAGGTCCCCTAGCAACTCGCATGGGGACTGGCCTTTCCTGAGGCCACCAGAGCGGGTCTCTGAGGTCCCCGTCGTAACTCGAGAAGACCTGCCGCAACTCGAGAAAATCCAGGAGGTTCTCCCCTCCAGGCGAGATGAGGCCCATTTCCGCTGAGGCGTCTCGAGGCTGATCACACCTCACCTCTGGAACTTCGAAAGGCTCCTTCACACCCTTGGTGCAAATCAAGAAGTTCTCCGACCTAGCCGTCTCCACTCGAGAGGAATCACGAGGGTCCCGCCCACATCCAGAGGAGCCCCGTTTCCGCCTCGTAGCTCGAGATGAGGGATCCTTTCCCTGCTTCGTCGGGAAAGAGTTCCCGGCATTCCCGTCGCATCTCAAGAGGAGGCCCTCTCAACAGGAACGGCGAGAGGAACTCCAGGGTCGTGCCACCATTCCAAGAGTCCCCCAGATGTCTCAGTCCATTCCAGAGGAACCTCTTTTCCCTTCACCGGCTCGTCTTTCACGCCGAGGATCGACTCACACCAAGGTGGCACGTGGCACAGCCCTGTGGGAAAGCCTCGTGGGAAAGCCTCGAGGGACAGCCTCGAGGGAAAGCCACAGATCCCTTGATCCACGTGACAGGAAGCGTGACACTACTGCTGCAGCTCGGGAGGAAAGCGCACGTGCATGCCCCCACTCGAGACGAGGCCTGACTCCCCTGGGGAGACTCAGAAGCACCCCAAGATCCATGGCAACACTGGAGAGGAATCCTCAGGTTCCGGCCCCGACTCCACACAAGGACTGAGGCCCCGGCATGGACGGGAGAGGAATCCCGAGAGGTCCCCTAGCAACTCGCATGGGGACTGGCCTTTCCTGAGGCCACCAGAGCGGGTCCCTGAGGTCCCCGTCGTAACTCGAGAAGACCTGCCGCAACTCGAGAAAATCCAGGAGGTTCTCCCCTCCAGGCGAGATGAGGCCCATTTCCGCTGAGGCGTCTCGAGGCTGATCACACCTCACCTCTGGAACTTCGAAAGGGTCCTTCACACCCTTGGTGCAAATCAAGAAGTTCCCCGACCTAGCCGTCTCCACTCGAGAGGCATCACGAGGGTCCCGCCCACATCCAGAGGAGCCCCGTTTCCGCCTCGTAGCTCGAGATGAGGGATCCTTTCCCTGCTTCATCGGGAAAGAGTTCCCGGCGTTCCCGTCGCATCTCAAGAGGAGGCCCTCTCAACAGGAACGGCGAGAGGAACTCCAGGCTCGTGCCACCATTCCAAGAGTCCCCCAGATGTCTCAGTCCATTCCAGAGGAACCTCTTTTCCCTTCACTGGCTCGTCTTTCAAGCCAAGGATCGACTCACACCAAGGTGGCACGTGGCACAGCCCTGTGGGAAAGCCTCGTGGGAAAGCCTCGAGGGACAGCCTCGAGGGAAAGCCACATATCCCTTGATCCACGTGACAGGAAGCGTGACACTACTGCTGCAGCTCGGGAGGAAAGCGCACGTGCATGCCCCCACTCGAGACGAGGCCTGACTCCCCTGGGGAGAGTCAGAATCACCCCAAGATCCATGGCAACACTGGAGAGGAAACCTCAGGTTCCGGCCCCGACTCCACACAAGGACTGAGGCCCCGGCATGGACGGGAGAGGAATCCCGAGAGGTCCCCTAGCAACTCGCATGGGGACTGGCCTTTCCTGAGGCCACCAGAGCGGGTCTCTGAGGTCCCCGTCGTAACTCGAGAAGACCGGCCGCAACTCGAGAAAATCCAGGAGGTTCTCCCCTCCAGGCGAGATGAGGCCCATTTCCGCTGAGGCGTCTCGAGGCTGATCACACCTCACCTCTGGAACTTCGAAAGGGTCCTTCACACCCTTGGTGCAAATCCAGAAGTTCCCCGACCTAGCCGTCTCCACTCGAGAGGAATCACGAGGGTCCCGCCCACATCCAGAGGAGCCCCGTTTCCGCCTCGTAGCTCGAGATGAGGGATCCTTTCCCTGCTTCGTCGGGAAAGAGTTCCCGGCGTTCCCGTCGCATCTCAAGAGGAGGCCCTCTCAACAGGAACGGCGAGAGGAACTCCAGGGTCGTGCCACCATTCCAAGAGTCCCCCAGATGTCTCAGTCCATTCCAGAGGAACCTCTTTTCCCTTCACCGGCTCGTCTTTCACGCCGAGGATCGACTCACACCAAGGTGGCACGTGGCACAGCCCTGTGGGAAAGCCTCGTGGGAAAGCCTCGAGGGACAGCCTCGAGGGAAAGCCACAGATCCCTTGATCCACGTGACAGGAAGCGTGACACTACTGCTGCAGCTCGGGAGGAAAGCGCACGTGCATGCCCCCACTCGAGACGAGGCCTGACTCCCCTGGGGAGACTCAGAAGCACCCCAAGATCCATGGCAACACTGGAGAGGAATCCTCAGGTTCCGGCCCCGACTCCACACAAGGACTGAGGCCCCGGCATGGACGGGAGAGGAATCCCGAGAGGTCCCCTAGCAACTCGCATGGGGACTGGCCTTTCCTGAGGCCACCAGAGCGGGTCCCTGAGGTCCCCGTCGTAACTCGAGAAGACCTGCCGCAACTCGAGAAAATCCAGGAGGTTCTCCCCTCCAGGCGAGATGAGGCCCATTTCCGCTGAGGCGTCTCGAGGCTGATCACACCTCACCTCTGGAACTTCGAAAGGGTCCTTCACACCCTTGGTGCAAATCAAGAAGTTCCCCGACCTAGCCGTCTCCACTCGAGAGGCATCACGAGGGTCCCGCCCACATCCAGAGGAGCCCCGTTTCCGCCTCGTAGCTCGAGATGAGGGATCCTTTCCCTGCTTCGTCGGGAAAGAGTTCCCGGCGTTCCCGTCGCATCTCAAGAGGAGGCCCTCTCAACAGGAACGGCGAGAGGAACTCCAGGGTCGTGCCACCATTCCAAGAGTCCCCCAGATGTCTCAGTCCATTCCAGAGGAACCTCTTTTCCCTTCACCGGCTCGTCTTTCACGCCGAGGATCGACTCACACCAGGGTGGCACGTGGCACAGCCCTGTGGGAAAGCCTCGTGGGAAAGCCTCGAGGGACAGCCTCGAGGGAAAGCCACAGATCCCTTGATCCACGTGACAGGAAGCGTGACACTACTGCTGCAGCTCAGGAGGAAAGCGCACGTGCATGCCCCCACTCGAGACGAGGCCTGAATCCCCTGGGGAGACTCAGAAGCACCCCAAGATCCATGCAAAACTGGAGAGGAATCCTCAGGTTCCAGCCCCGACTCCACACAAGGACTGAGGCCCCGGCATGGACGGGAGAGGAATCCCGAGAGGTCCCCTAGCAACTCGCATGGGGACTGGCCTTTCCTGAGGCCACCAGAGCGGGTCTCTGAGGTCCCCGTCGTAACTCGAGAAGACCTGCCGCAACTCGAGAAAATCCAGGAGGTTCTCCCCTCCAGGCGAGATGAGGCCCATTTCCGCTGAGGCGTCTCGAGGCTGATCACACCTCACCTCTGGAACTTCGAAAGGCTCCTTCACACCCTTGGTGCAAATCAAGAAGTTCTCCGACCTAGCCGTCTCCACTCGAGAGGAATCACGAGGGTCCCGCCCACATCCAGAGGAGCCCCGTTTCCGCCTCGTAGCTCGAGATGAGGGATCCTTTCCCTGCTTCGTCGGGAAAGAGTTCCCGGCATTCCCGTCGCATCTCAAGAGGAGGCCCTCTCAACAGGAACGGCGAGAGGAACTCCAGGGTCGTGCCACCATTCCAAGAGTCCCCCAGATGTCTCAGTCCATTCCAGAGGAACCTCTTTTCCCTTCACCGGCTCGTCTTTCACGCCGAGGATCGACTCACACCAAGGTGGCACGTGGCACAGCCCTGTGGGAAAGCCTCGTGGGAAAGCCTCGAGGGACAGCCTCGAGGGAAAGCCACAGATCCCTTGATCCACGTGACAGGAAGCGTGACACTACTGCTGCAGCTCGGGAGGAAAGCGCACGTGCATGCCCCCACTCGAGACGAGGCCTGACTCCCCTGGGGAGACTCAGAAGCACCCCAAGATCCATGGCAACACTGGAGAGGAATCCTCAGGTTCCGGCCCCGACTCCACACAAGGACTGAGGCCCCGGCATGGACGGGAGAGGAATCCCGAGAGGTCCCCTAGCAACTCGCATGGGGACTGGCCTTTCCTGAGGCCACCAGAGCGGGTCCCTGAGGTCCCCGTCGTAACTCGAGAAGACCTGCCGCAACTCGAGAAAATCCAGGAGGTTCTCCCCTCCAGGCGAGATGAGGCCCATTTCCGCTGAGGCGTCTCGAGGCTGATCACACCTCACCTCTGGAACTTCGAAAGGGTCCTTCACACCCTTGGTGCAAATCAAGAAGTTCCCCGACCTAGCCGTCTCCACTCGAGAGGCATCACGAGGGTCCCGCCCACATCCAGAGGAGCCCCGTTTCCGCCTCGTAGCTCGAGATGAGGGATCCTTTCCCTGCTTCGTCGGGAAAGAGTTCCCGGCGTTCCCGTCGCATCTCAAGAGGAGGCCCTCTCAACAGGAACGGCGAGAGGAACTCCAGGGTCGTGCCACCATTCCAAGAGTCCCCCAGATGTCTCAGTCCATTCCAGAGGAACCTCTTTTCCCTTCACCGGCTCGTCTTTCACGCCGAGGATCGACTCACACCAGGGTGGCACGTGGCACAGCCCTGTGGGAAAGCCTCGTGGGAAAGCCTCGAGGGACAGCCTCGAGGGAAAGCCACAGATCCCTTGATCCACGTGCCAGGAAGCGTGACAGTACTGCTGCAGCTCAGGAGGAAAGCGCACGTGCATGCCCCCACTCGAGACGAGGCCTGAATCCCCTGGGGAGACTCAGAAGCACCCCAAGATCCATGCAACACTGGAGAGGAATCCTCAGGTTCCAGCCCCGACTCCACACAAGGACTGAGGCCCCGGCATGGACGGGAGAGGAATCCCGAGAGGTCCCCTAGCAACTCGCATGGGGACTGGCCTTTCCTGAGGCCACCAGAGCGGGTCTCTGAGGTCCCCGTCGTAACTCGAGAAGACCTGCCGCAACTCGAGAAAATCCAGGAGGTTCTCCCCTCCAGGCGAGATGAGGCCCATTTCCGCTGAGGCGTCTCGAGGCTGATCACACCTCACCTCTGGAACTTCGAAAGGCTCCTTCACACCCTTGGTGCAAATCAAGAAGTTCCCCGACCTAACCGTCTCCACTCGAGAGGAATCACGAGGGTCCCGCCCACATCCAGAGGAGCCCCGTTTCCGCCTCGTAGCTCGAGATGAGGGATCCTTTCCCTGCTTCGTCGGGAAAGAGTTCCCGGCATTCCCGTCGCATCTCAAGAGGAGGCCCTCTCAACAGGAACGGCGAGAGGAACTCCAGGGTCGTGCCACCATTCCAAGAGTCCCCCAGATGTCTCAGTCCATTCCAGAGGAACCTCTTTTCCCTTCACCGGCTCGTCTTTCACGCCGAGGATCGACTCACACCAAGGTGGCACGTGGCACAGCCCTGTGGGAAAGCCTCGTGGGAAAGCCTCGAGGGACAGCCTCGAGGGAAAGCCACAGATCCCTTGATCCACGTGACAGGAAGCGTGACACTACTGCTGCAGCTCGGGAGGAAAGCGCACGTGCATGCCCCCACTCGAGACGAGGCCTGACTCCCCTGGGGAGACTCAGAAGCACCCCAAGATCCATGGCAACACTGGAGAGGAATCCTCAGGTTCCGGCCCCGACTCCACACAAGGACTGAGGCCCCGGCATGGACGGGAGAGGAATCCCGAGAGGTCCCCTAGCAACTCGCATGGGGACTGGCCTTTCCTGAGGCCACCAGAGCGGGTCCCTGAGGTCCCCGTCGTAACTCGAGAAGACCTGCCTCAACTCGAGAAAATCCAGGAGGTTCTCCCCTCCAGGCGAGATGAGGCCCATTTCCGCTGAGGCGTCTCGAGGCTGATCACACCTCACCTCTGGAACTTCGAAAGGCTCCTTCACACCCTTGGTGCAAATCAAGAAGTTCCCCGACCTAGCCGTCTCCACTCGAGAGGCATCACGAGGGTCCCGCCCACATCCAGAGGAGCCCCGTTTCCGCCTCGTAGCTCGAGATGAGGGATCCTTTCCCTGCTTCGTCGGGAAAGAGTTCCCGGCGTTCCCGTCGCATCTCAAGAGGAGGCCCTCTCAACAGGAACGGCGAGAGGAACTCCAGGGTCGTGCCACCATTCCAAGAGTCCCCCAGATGTCTCAGTCCATTCCAGAGGAACCTCTTTTCCCTTCACCGGCTCGTCTTTCACGCCGAGGATCGACTCACACCAAGGTGGCACGTGGCACAGCCGTGTGGGAAAGCCTCGTGGGAAAGCCTCGAGGGACAGCCTCGAGGGAAAGCCACAGATCCCTTGATCCACGTGACAGGAAGCGTGACACTACTGCTGCAGCTCGGGAGGAAAGCGCACGTGCATGCCCCCACTCGAGACGAGGCCTGACTCCCCTGGGGAGACTCAGAAGCACCCCAAGATCCATGGCAACACTGGAGAGGAATCCTCAGGTTCCGGCCCCGACTCCACACAAGGACTGAGGCCCCGGCATGGACGGGAGAGGAATCCCGAGAGGTCCCCTAGCAACTCGCATGGGGACTGGCCTTTCCTGAGGCCACCAGAGCGGGTCCCTGAGGTCCCCGTCGTAACTCGAGAAGACCTGCCGCAACTCGAGAAAATCCAGGAGGTTCTCCCCTCCAGGCGAGATGAGGCCCATTTCCGCTGAGGCGTCTCGAGGCTGATCACAACTCACCTCTGGAACTTCGAAAGGGTCCTTCACACCCTTGGTGCAAATCAAGAAGTTCCCCGACCTAGCCGTCTCCACTCGAGAGGCATCACGAGGGTCCCGCCCACATCCAGAGGAGCCCCGTTTCCGCCTCGTAGCTCGAGATGAGGGATCCTTTAACTGCTTCGTCGGGAAAGAGTTCCCGGCGTTCCCGTCGCATCTCAAGAGGAGGCCCTCTCAACAGGAACGGCGAGAGGAACTCCAGGGTCGTGCCACCATTCCAAGAGTCCCCCAGATGTCTCAGTCCATTCCAGAGGAACCTCTTTTCCCTTCACCGGCTCGTCTTTCACGCCGAGGATCGACTCACACCAAGGTGGCACGTGGCACAGCCCTGTGGGAAAGCCTCGTGGGAAAGCCTCGAGGGACAGCCTCGAGGGAAAGCCACAGATCCCTTGATCCACGTGACAGGAAGCGTGACACTACTGCTGCAGCTCGGGAGGAAAGCGCACGTGCATGCCCCCACTCGAGACGAGGCCTGACTCCCCTGGGGAGACTCAGAAGCACCCCAAGATCCATGGCAACACTGGAGAGGAATCCTCAGGTTCCGGCCCCGACTCCACACAAGGACTGAGGCCCCGGCATGGACAGGAGTGGAATCCCGAGAGGTCCCCTAGCAACTCGCATGGGGACTGGCCTTTCCTGAGGCCACCAGAGCGGGTCCCTGAGGTCCCCGTCGTAACTCGAGAAGACCTGCCGCAACTCGAGAAAATCCAGGAGGTTCTCCCCTCCAGGCGAGATGAGGCCCATTTCCGCTGAGGCGTCTCGAGGCTGATCACACCTCACCTCTGGAACTTCGAAAGGCTCCTTCACACCCTTGGTGCAAATCCAGAAGTTCCCCGACCTAGCCGTCTCCACTCGAGAGGAATCACGAGGGTCCCGCCCACATCCAGAGGAGCCCCGTTTCCGCCTCGTAGCTCGAGATGAGGGATCCTTTCCCTGCTTCGTCGAGAAAGAGTTCCCGGCGTTCCCGTCACATCTCAAGAGGAGGCCCTCTCAACAGGAACGGCGAGAGGAACTCCAGGCTCGTGCCACCATTCCAAGAGTCCCCCAGATGTCTCAGTCCATTCCAGAGGAACCTCTTTTCCCTTCACTGGCTCGTCTTTCAAGCCAAGGATCGACTCACACCAAGGTGGCACGTGGCACAGCCCTGTGGGAAAGCCTCGTGGGAAAGCCTCGAGGGACAGCATCGAGGGAAAGCCACATATCCCTTGATCCACGTGACAGGAAGCGTGACACTACTGCTGCAGCTCGGGAGGAAAGCGCACGTGCATGCCCCCACTCGAGACGAGGCCTGACTCCCCTGGGGAGACTCAGAATCACCCCAAGATCCATGGCAACACTGGAGAGGAAACCTCAGATTCCGGCCCCGACTCCACACAAGGACTGAGGCCCCGGCATGGACGGGAGAGGAATCCCGAGAGGTCCCCTAGCAACTCGCATGGGGACTGGCCTTTCCTGAGGCCACCAGAGCGGGTCTCTGAGGTCCCCGTCGTAACTCGAGAAGACCGGCCGCAACTCGAGAAAATCCAGGAGGTTCTCCCCTCCAGGCGAGATGAGGCCCATTTCCGCTGAGGCGTCTCGAGGCTGATCACACCTCACCTCTGGAACTTCGAAAGGGTCCTTCACACCCTTGGTGCAAATCAAGAAGTTCCCCGACCTAGCCGTCTCCACTCGAGAGGAATCACGAGGGTCCCGCCCACATCCAGAGGAGCCCCGTTTCCGCCTCGTAGCTCGAGATGAGGGATCCTTTCCCTGCTTCGTCGGGAAAGAGTTCCCGGCGTTCCCGTCGCATCTCAAGAGGAGGCCCTCTCAACAGGAACGGCGAGAGGAACTCCAGGGTCGTGCCACCATTCCAAGAGTCCCCCAGATGTCTCAGTCCATTCCAGAGGAAACTCTTTTCCCTTCACCGGCTCGTCTTTCACGCCGAGGATCGACTCACACCAAGGTGGCACGTGGCACAGCCCTGTGGGAAAGCCTCGTGGGAAAGCCTCGAGGGACAGCCTCGAGGGAAAGCCACAGATCCCTTGATCCACGTGACAGGAAGCGTGACACTACTGCTGCAGCTCGGGAGGAAAGCGCACGTGCATGCCCCCACTCGAGACGAGGCCTGACTCCCCTGGGGAGACTCAGAAGCACCCCAAGATCCATGGCAACACTGGAGAGGAATCCTCAGGTTCCGGCCCCGACTCCACACAAGGACTGAGGCCCCGGCATGGACGGGAGAGGAATCCCGAGAGGTCCCCTAGCAACTCGCATGGGGACTGGCCTTTCATGAGGCCACCAGAGCGGGTCCCTGAGGTCCCCGTCGTAACTCGAGAAGACCTGCCGCAACTCGAGAAAATCCAGGAGGTTCTCCCCTCCAGGCGAGATGAGGCCCATTTCCGCTGAGGCGTCTCGAGGCTGATCACACCTCACCTCTGGAACTTCGAAAGGGTCCTTCACACCCTTGGTGCAAATCAAGAAGTTCCCCGACCTAGCCGTCTCCACTCGAGAGGCATCACGAGGGTCCCGCCCACATCCAGAGGAGCCCCGTTTCCGCCTCGTAGCTCGAGATGAGGGATCCTTTCCCTGCTTCGTCGGGAAAGAGTTCCCGGCGTTCCCGTCGCATCTCAAGAGGAGGCCCTCTCAACAGGAACGGCGAGAGGAACTCCAGGGTCGTGCCACCATTCCAAGAGTCCCCCAGATGTCTCAGTCCATTCCAGAGGAACCTCTTTTCCCTTCACCGGCTCGTCTTTCACGCCGAGGATCGACTCACACCAAGGTGGCACGTGGCACAGCCCTGTGGGAAAGCCTCGTGGGAAAGCCTCGAGGGACAGCCTCGAGGGAAAGCCACAGATCCCTTGATCCACGTGACAGGAAGCGTGACACTACTGCTGCAGCTCGGGAGGAAAGCGCACGTGCATGCCCCCACTCGAGACGAGGCCTGACTCCCCTGGGGAGACTCAGAAGCACCCCAAGATCCATGGCAACACTGGAGAGGAATCCTCAGGTTCCGGCCCCGACTCCACACAAGGACTGAGGCCCCGGCATGGACGGGAGAGGAATCCCGAGAGGTCCCCTAGCAACTCGCATGGGGACTGGCCTTTCCTGAGGCCACCAGAGCGGGTCCCTGAGGTCCCCGTCGTAACTCGAGAAGACCTGCCGCAACTCGAGAAAATCCAGGAGGTTCTCCCCTCCAGGCGAGATGAGGCCCATTTCCGCTGAGGCGTCTCGAGGCTGATCACACCTCACCTCTGGAACTTCGAAAGGGTCCTTCACACCCTTGGTGCAAATCAAGAAGTTCCCCGACCTAGCCGTCTCCACTCGAGAGGCATCACGAGGGTCCCGCCCACATCCAGAGGAGCCCCGTTTCCGCCTCGTAGCTCGAGATGAGGGATCCTTTCCCTGCTTCGTCGGGAAAGAGTTCCCGGCGTTCCCGTCGCATCTCAAGAGGAGGCCCTCTCAACAGGAACGGCGAGAGGAACTCCAGGGTCGTGCCACCATTCCAAGAGTCCCCCAGATGTCTCAGTCCATTCCAGAGGAACCTCTTTTCCCTTCACCGGCTCGTCTTTCACGCCGAGGATCGACTCACACCAAGGTGGCACGTGGCACAGCCCTGTGGGAAAGCCTCGTGGGAAAGCCTCGAGGGACAGCCTCGAGGGAAAGCCACAGATCCCTTGATCCACGTGACAGGAAGCGTGACACTACTGCTGCAGCTCGGGAGGAAAGCGCACGTGCATGCCCCCACTCGAGACGAGGCCTGACTCCCCTGGGGAGACTCAGAAGCACCCCAAGATCCATGGCAACACTGGAGAGGAATCCTCAGGTTCCGGCCCCGACTCCACACAAGGACTGAGGCCCCGGCATGGACAGGAGTGGAATCCCGAGAGGTCCCCTAGCAACTCGCATGGGGACTGGCCTTTCCTGAGGCCACAAGATCGGGTCCCTGAGGTCCCCGTCGTAACTCGAGAAGACCTGCCGCAACTCGAGAAAATCCAGGAGGTTCTCCCCTCCAGGCGAGATGAGGCCCATTTCCGCTGAGGCGTCTCGAGGCTGATCAAACCTCACCTCTGGAACTTCGAAAGGCTCCTTCACACCCTTGGTGCAAATCAAGAAGTTCCCCGACCTAGCCGTCTCCACTCGAGAGGAATCACGAGGGTCCCGCCCACATCCAGAGGAGCCCCGTTTCCGCCTCGTAGCTCGAGATGAGGGATCCTTTCCCTGCTTCGTCGGGAAAGAGCTCCCGGCGTTCCCGTCGCATCTCAAGAGGAGGCCCTCTCAACAGGAACGGCGAGAGGAACTCCAGGGTCGTGCCACCATTCCAAGAGTCCCCCAGACGTCTCAGTCCATTCCAGAGGAACCCCTTTTCCCTTCACCGGCTCGTCTTTCACGCCGAGGCTCGACTCACACCAAGGTGGCACGTGGCACAGCCCTGTGGGAAAGCCTCGTGGGAAAGCCTCGAGGGACAGCCTCGAGGGAAAGCCACAGATCCCTTGATCCACGTGACAGGAAGCGTGACACTACTGCTGCAGCTCAGGAGGAAAGCGCACGTGCATGCCCCCACTCGAGACGAGGCCTGAATCCCCTGGGGAGACTCAGAAGCACCCCAAGATCCATGCAACACTGGAGAGGAATCCTCAGGTTCCAGCCCCGACTCCACACAAGGACTGAGGCCCCGGCATGGACGGGAGAGGAATCCCGAGAGGTCCCCTAGCAACTCGCATGGGGACTGGCCTATCCTGAGGCCACCAGAGCGGGTCTCTGAGGTCCCCGTCGTAACTCGAGAAGACCTGCCGCAACTCGAGAAAATCCAGGAGGTTCTCCCCTCCAGGCGAGATGAGGCCCATTTCCGCTGAGGCGTCTCGAGGCTGATCACACCTCACCTCTGGAACTTCGAAAGGCTCCTTCACACCCTTGGTGCAAATCAAGAAGTTCTCCGACCTAGCCGTCTCCACTCGAGAGGAATCACGAGGGTCCCGCCCACATCCAGAGGAGCCCCGTTTCCGCCTCGTAGCTCGAGATGAGGGATCCTTTCCCTGCTTCGTCGGGAAAGAGTTCCCGGCGTTCCCGTCGCATCTCAACAGGAGGCCCTCTCAACAGGAACGGCGAGAGGAACTCCAGGGTCGTGCCACCATTCCAAGAGTAACACAGATGTCTCAGTCCATTCCAGAGGAACCTCTTTTCCCTTCACCGGCTCGTCTTTCATGCCTAGGATCGACTCACACCAAGGTGGCACGTGGCACAGCCCTGTGGGAAAGCCTCGTGGGAAAGCCTCGAGGGACAGCCTTGAGGGAAAGCCACAGATCCCTTGATCCACGTGACAGGAAGCGTGACACTACTGCTGCAGCTCGGGAGGAAAGCGCACGTGCATGCCCCCACTCGAGACGAGGCCTGACTCCCCTGGGGAGACTCAGAAGCACCCCAAGATCCATGGCAACACTGGAGAGGAATCCTCAGGTTCCGGCCCCGACTCCACACAAGGACTGAGGCCCCGGCATGGACGGGAGAGGAATCCCGAGAGGTCCCCTAGCAACTCGCATGGGGACTGGCCTTTCCTGAGGCCACCAGAGCGGGTCCCTGAGGTCCCCGTCGTAACTCGAGAAGACCTGCCTCAACTCGAGAAAATCCAGGAGGTTCTCCCCTCCAGGCGAGATGAGGCCCATTTCCGCTGAGGCGTCTCGAGGCTGATCACACCTCACCTCTGGAACTTCGAAAGGGTCCTTCACACCCTTGGTGCAAATCAAGAAGTTCCCCGACCTAGCCGTCTCCACTCGAGAGGAATCACGAGGGTCCCGCCCACATCCAGAGGAGCCCCGTTTCCGCCTCGTAGCTCGAGATAAGGGATCCTTTCCCTGCTTCGTCGGGAAAGAGTTCCCGGCGTTCCCGTCGCATCTCAAGAGGAGGCCCTCTCAACAGGAATGGAGAGAGGAACTCCAGGGTCGTGCCACCATTCCAAGAGTCCCCCAGATGTCTCAGTCCATTCCAGAGGAACCTCTTTTCCCTTCACCGGCTCATCTTTCACGCCGAGGATCGAATCACACCAAGGTGGCACGTGGCACAGCCCTGTGGGAAAGCCTCGTGGGAAAGCCTCGAGGGACAGCCTCGAGGGAAAGCCACAGATCCCTTGATCCACGTGACAGGAAGCGTGACACTACTGCTGCAGCTCGGGAGGAAAGCGCACGTGCATGCCCCCACTCGAGACGAGGCCTGACTCCCCTGGGGAGACTCAGAAGCACCCCAAGATCCATGGCAACACTGGAGAGGAATCCTCAGGTTCCGGCCCCGACTCCACACAAGGACTGAGGCCCCGGCATGGACGGGAGAGGAATCCCGAGAGGTCCCCTAGCAACTCGCATGGGGACTGGCCTTTCCTGAGGCCACCAGAGCGGGTCTCTGAGGTCCCCGTCGTAACTCAAGAAGACCGGCCGCACCTCGAGAAAATCCAGGAGGTTCTCCCCTCCAGGCGAGATGAGGCCCATTTCCGCTGAGGCGTCTCGAGGCTGATCACACCTCACCTCTGGAACTTCGAAAGGGTCCTTCACACCCTTGGTGCAAATCAAGAAGTTCCCCGACCTAGCCGTCTCCACTCGAGAGGAATCACGAGGGTCCCGCCCACATCCAGAGGAGCCCCGTTTCCGCCTCGTAGCTCGAGATGAGGGATCCTTTCCCTGCTTATTCGGGAAAGAGTTCCCGGCGTTCCCGTCGCATCTCAAGAGGAGGCCCTCTCAACAGGAACGGCGAGAGGAACTCCAGGGTCGTGCCACCATTCCAAGAGTCCCCCAGATGTCTCAGTCCATTCCAGAGGAACCTCTTTTCCCTTCACCGGCTCGTCTTTCACGCCGAGGCTCGACTCACACCAAGGTGGCACGTGGCACAGCCCTGTGGGAAAGCCTCT
>NW_026292724.1:0-46978 GCF_023091745.1 Budorcas taxicolor
TCGTGATTCCTCTCGAGTGGAGACGGGTATGTCGGGGAACTTCTTGATTTGCACCAAGGGTGTGAAAGACCCTTTCGAAGTTCCAGAGGTGAGGTGTGATCAGCCTCGAGACGCCCTCAGCGGAAATGGGCCTCATCTCGCCTGGAGGGGAGAACCTCCTGGATTTTCTCGAGTTGCGGCAGGTCTTCTCGAGTTACGACGGGGACCTCAGGGACCCGCTCTGGTGGCCTCAGGAAAGGCCAGTCCCCATGCGAGTTGCTAGGGGACCTCTCGGGATTCCTCTCCCGTCCATGCCGGGGCCTCAGTCCTTGTGTGGAGTCGGGGCCGGAACCTGAGGATTCCTCTCCAGTGTTGCCATGGATCTTGGGGTGCTTCTGAGTCTCCCCAGGGGAGTCAGGCCTCGTCTCGAGTGGGGGCATGCACGTGCGCTTTCCTCCCGAGCTGCAACAGTAGTGTCACGCTTCCTGTCACGTGGATCAAGGGATCTGTGGCTTTCCCTCGAGGCTGTCCCTCGAGGCTTTCCCACGAGGCTTTCCCACAGGGCTGTGCCACGTGCCACCTTGGTGTGAGTCGATCCTCGGCGTGAAAGACGAGCCAGTGAAGGGAAAAGAGGTTCCTCTGGAACGGACTGAGACATCTGGGGGACTCTTGGAATGGTGGCACGACCCTGGAGTTCCTCTCGCCGTTCCTGTTGAGAGGGCCTCCTCTTGAGATGCGACGGGAACGCCGGGAACTCTTTCCCGACGAAGCAGGGAAAGGATCCCTCATCTCGAGCTACGAGGCGGACACGGGGCTCCTCTGGATGTGGGCGGGACCCTCGTGATTCCTCTCGAGTGGAGACGGGTATGTCGGGGAACTTCTTGATTTGCACCAAGGGTGTGAAGGACCCTTTCGAAGTTCCAGAGGTGAGGTGTGATCAGCCTCGAGACGCCTCAGCGGAAATGGGCCTCATCTCGCCTGGAGGGGAGAACCTCCTGGATTTTCTCGAGTTGCGGCAGGTCTTCTCGAGTTACGACGGGGACCTCAGGGACACGCTCTGGTGGCCTCAGGAAAGGCCAGTCCCCATGCGAGTTGCTAGGGGACCTCTCGGGATTCCTCTCCCGTCCATGCCGGGGCCTCAGTCCTTGTGTGGAGTCGGGGCCGGAACCTGAGGATTCCTCTCCAGTGTTGCCATGGATCTTGGGGTGCTTCTGAGTCTCCCCAGGGGAGTCAGGCCTCTTCTCGAGTGGGGGCATGCACGTGCGCTTTCCTCCCGAGCTGCAGCAGTAGTGTCACGCTTCCTGTTACGTGGATCAAGGGATCTGTGGCTTTCCCTCGAGGCTGTCCCTCGAGGCTTTCCCACGAGGCTTTCCCACAGGGCTGTGCCACGTGCCACCTTGGTGTGAGTCGATCCTCGGCGTGAAAGACGAGCCGGTGAAGGGAAAAGAGGTTCCTCTGGAATGGACTGAGACATCTGGGGGACTCTTGGAATGGTGGCACGACCTGGAGTTCCTCTCGCCGTTCCTGTTGAGAGGGCCTCCTCTTGAGATGCGACGGGAACGCCGGAACTCTTTCCCGACGAAGCAGGGAAAGGATCCCTCATCTCTAGCTACGAGGCGGACACGGGGCTCCTCTGTATGTGGGCGGGACCCTCGTGATTCCTCTCGAGTGGAGACGGGTATGTCGGGAACTTCTTGATTTGCACCAAGGGTGTGAAGGACCCTTTCGAAGTTCCAGAGGTGAGGTGTGATCAGCCTTGAGACGCCTCAGCGGAAAAGAGCCTCATCTCGCCTGGAGCGGAGAACCTCCTGGATTTTCTCGAGTTGCGGCAGGTCTTCTCGAGTTACGATGGTGACCTCAGGGACCCGCACTGGTGGACTCAGGAAAGGCCAGTTCCCATGCGAGTTGCTAGGGGACCTCTCGGGATTCCTCTCCCGTCCATGCCGGGGCCTCAGTCCTTGTGTGGAGTCGGGGCCGGAATCTGAGGATTCCTCTCCAGTGTTGCCATGGATCTTGGGGTGCTTCTGAGTCTCCCCAGGGGAGTCAGGACTCGTCTCGAGTGGGGGCATGCACGTGCGCTTTCCTCCCGAGCTGCAGCAGTAGTGTCACGCTTCCTGTCACGTGGATCAAGGGATCTGTGGCTTTCCCTCGAGGCTGTCCCTCGAGGCTTTCCCACGAGGCTTTCCCACAGGGCTGTGCCACGTGCCACCTTGGTGTGAGTCGATCCTCGGCGTGAAAGACGAGCCAGTGAAGGGAAAAGAGGTTCCTCTGGAACGGACTGAGACATCTGGGGGACTCTTGGAATGGTGGCACGACCCTGGAGTTCCTCTCGCCGTTCCTGTTGAGAGGGCCTCCTCTTGAGATGCGACGGGAACGCCGGGAACTCTTTCCCGACGAAGCAGGGAAAGGATCCCTCATCTCGAGCTACGAGGCGGACACGGGGCTCCTCTGGATGTGGGCGGGACCCTCGTGATTCCTCTCGAGTGGAGACGGGTATGTCGGGGAACTTCTTGATTTGCACCAAGGGTGTGAAGGACCCTTTCGAAGTTCCAGAGGTGAGGTGTGATCAGCCTTGAGACGCCTCAGCGGAAAAGAGCCTCATCTCGCCTGGAGCGGAGATCCTCCTGGATTTTCTCGAGTTGCGGCAGGTCTTCTCGAGTTACGACGGGGACCTCAGGGACCCGCACTGGTGGACTCAGGAAAGGCCAGTCCCCATGCGAGTTGCTAGAGGACCTCTCGGGATTCCTCTCCCGTCCATGCCGGGGCCTCAGTCCTTGTGTGGAGTCGGGGCCGGAACCTGAGGATTCCTCTCCAGTGTTGCCATGGATCTTGGGGTGCTTCTGAGTCTCCCCAGGGGAGTCAGGCCTCGTCTCGAGTGGGGGCATGCACGTGCGCTTTCCTCCCGAGCTGCAGCAGTAGTGTCACGCTTCCTTTCACGTGGATCAAGGGATCTGTGGCTTTCCCTCGAGGCTGTCCCTCGAGGCTTTCCCACGAGGCTTTCCCACAGGGCTGTGCCACGTGCCACCTTGGTGTGAGTCGATCCTCGGCGTGAAAGACGAGCCGGGTGAAGGGAAAAGAGGTTCCTCTGGAAAGGACTGAGACATCTGGGGGACTCTTGGAATGGTGGCACGACCCTGGAGTTCCTCTCGCCGTTCCTGTTGTGAGGGCCTCCTCTTGAGATGCGACGGGAACGCCGGGAACTCTTTCCCGACGAAGCAGGGAAAGGATCCCTCATCTCGAGCTACGAGGCGGAAACGGGGCTCCTCTGGATGTGGGCGGGACCCTCGTGATTCCTCTCGAGTGGAGACGGGTATTGTCGGGGAACTTCTTGATTTGCACCAAGGGTGTGAAGGACCCTTTCGAAGTTCCAGAGATGAGGTGTGATCAGCCTCGAGACGCCTCAGCGGAAATGGGCCTCATCTCGCCTGGAGGGGAGAACCTCCTGGATTTTCTCGAGTTGCGGCAGGTCTTCTCGAGTTACGAAGGGGACCTCAGGGACCCGCTCTGGTGGCCTCAGGAAAGGCCAGTCCCCATGCGAGTTGCTAGGGGACCTCTCGGGATTCCTCTCCTGTCCATGCCGGGGCCTCAGTTCTTGTGTGGAGTCGGGGCCGGAACCTGAGGATTCCTCTCCAGTGTTGCCATGGATCTTGGGGTGCTTCTGAGGCTCCCCAGGGGAGTCAGGCCTCGTCTCGAGTGGGGGCATGAACGTGAGCTTTCCTCCCGAGCTGCAGCAGTAGTGTCACGCTTCCTGTCACGTGGATCAAGGGATCTGTGGCTTTCCCTCGAGGCTGTCCCTCGAGGCTGTCCCTCGAGGCTTTCCCACGAGGCTTTCCCACAGGGCTGTGCCACGTGCCACCTTGGTGTGAGTCGATCCTCGGCGTGAAAGACGAGCCGGTGAAGGGAAAAGAGGTTCCTCTGGAATGGACTGAGACATCTGCGGGACTCTTGGAATGGTGGCACGACCCTGGAGTTCCTCTCGCCGTTCCTGTTGAGAGGGCCTCCTCTTGAGATGCGACGGGAATGCCGGGAACTCTTTCCCGACGAAGCAGGGAAAGGATCCCTCATCTCGAGCTACGAGGCGGAAACGGGGCTCCTATGGATGTGGGCGCGACCCTCGTGATTCCTCTCGAGTGGAGACGGCTAGGTCGGGGAACTTCTTGATTTGCACCAAGGGTGTGAAGGACCCTTTCGAAGTTCCAGAGGTGAGGTGTGATCAGCCTGGAGACGCCTCAGCGGAAATGGGCCTCATCTCGCCTGGAGGGGAGAACCTCCTGGATTTTCTCCAGTTGCGGCAGGTCTTCTCGAGTTACGACGGGGACCTCAGGGACCCGCTCTGGTGGCCTCAGGAAAGGCCAGTCCCCATGTGAGTTGCTAGGGGACCTCTCGGGATTCCTCTCCCGTCCATGCCGGGGCCTCAGTCCTTGTGTGGAGTCGGGGCCGGAACCTGAGGATTCCTCTCCAGTGTTGCCATGGATCTTGGGGTGCTTCTGAGTCTCCCCAGGGGAGTCAGGCCTCGTCTCGAGTGGGGGCATGCACGTGCGCTTTCCTCCCGAGCTGCAGCAGTAGTGTCACGCTTCCTGTCACGTGGATCAAGGGATCTGTGGCTTTCCCTCGAGGCTGTCCCTCGAGGCTTTCCCACGAGGCTTTCCCACAGGGCTGTGCCACGTGCCACCTTGGTGTGAGTCGATCCTCGGCGTGAAAGACGAGCCAGTGAAGGGAAAAGAGGTTCCTCTGGAACGGACTGAGACATCTGGGGGACTCTTGGAATGGTGGCACGACCCTGGAGTTCCTCTCGCCGTTCCTGTTGAGAGGGCCTCCTCTTGAGATGCGACGGGAACGCCGGGAACTCTTTCCCGACGAAGCAGGGAAAGGATCCCTCATCTCGAGCTACGAGGCGGACACGGGGCTCCTCTGGATGTGGGCGGGACCCTCGTGATTCCTCTCGAGTGGAGAAGGGTATGTCGGGGAACTTCTTGATTTGCACCAAGGGTGTGAAGGACCCTTTCGAAGTTCCAGAGGTGAGGTGTGATCAGCCTTGAGACGCCTCAGCGGAAAAGAGCCTCATCTCGCCTGGAGCGGAGATCCTCCTGGATTTTCTCGAGTTGCGGCAGGTCTTCTCGAGTTACGACGGGGACCTCAGGGACCCGCACTGGTGGACTCAGGAAAGGCCAGTCCCCATGCGAGTTGCTAGGGGACCTCTCGGGATTCCTCTCCCGTCCATGCCGGGGCCTCAGTCCTTGTGTGGAGTCGGGGCCGGAACCTGAGGATTCCTCTCCAGTGTTTGCCATGGATCTTGGGGTGCTTCTGAGTCTCCCCAGGGGAGTCAGGCCTCGTCTCGAGTGGGGGCATGCACGTGCGCTTTCCTCCCGAGCTGCAGCAGTAGTGTCACGCTTCCTGTCACGTGGATCAAGGGATCTGTGGCTTTCCCTCGAGGCTGTCCCTCGAGGCTTTCCCACGAGGCTTTCCCACAGGGCTGTGCCACGTGCCACCTTGGTGTGAGTCGATCCTCGGCGTGAAAGACGAGCCGGTGAAGGGAAAAGAGGTTCCTCTGGAATGGACTGAGACATCTGGGGGACTCTTGGAATGGTGGCACGACCCTGGAGTTCCTCTCGCCGTTCCTGTTGAGAGGGCCTCCTCTTGAGATGCGACGGGAACGCCGGGAACTCTTTCCCGACGAAGCAGGGAAAGGATCCCTCATCTCGAGCTACGAGGCGGACACGGGGCTCCTCTGGATGTGGGCGGGACCCTCGTGATTCCTCTCGAGTGGAGACGGGTATGTCGGGGAACTTCTTGATTTGCACCAAGGGTGTGAAGGACCCTTTCGAAGTTCCAGAGGTGAGGTGTGATCAGCCTTGAGACGCCTCAGCGGAAAAGAGCCTCATCTCGCCTGGAGCTGAGAACCTCCTGGATTTTCTCGAGTTGCGGCAGGTCTTCTCGAGTTACGATGGTGACCTCAGGGACCCGCACTGGTGGACTCAGGAAAGGCCAGTTCCCATGCGAGTTGCTAGGGGACCTCTCGGGATTCCTCTCCCGTCCATGCCGGGGCCTCAGTCCTTGTGTGGAGTCGGGGCCGGAACCTGAGGATTCCTCTCCAGTGTTGCCATGGATCTTGGGGTGCTTCTGAGTCTCCCCAGGGGAGTCAGGCCTCGTCTCGAGTGGGGGCATGCACGTGCGCTTTCCTCCCGAGCTGCAGCAGTAGTGTCACGCTTCCTGTCACGTGGATCAAGGGATCTGTGGCTTTCCCTCGAGGCTGTCCCTCGAGGCTTTCCCACGAGGCTTTCCCACAGGGCTGTGCCACGTGCCACCTTGGTGTGAGTCGATCCTCGGCGTGAAAGACGAGCCGGTGAAGGGAAAAGAGGTTCCTCTGGAATGGACTGAGACATCTGGGGGACTCTTGGAATGGTGGCACGACCCTGGAGTTCCTCTCGCCGTTCCTGTTGAGAGGGCCTCCTCTTGAGATGCGACGGGAATGCCGGGAACTCTTTCCCGACGAAGCAGGGAAAGGATCCCTCATCTCGAGCTACGAGGCGGAAACGGGGCTCCTCTGGATGTGGGCGGGACCCACGTGATTCCTCTCGAGTGGAGACGGGTATGTCGGGGAACTTCTTGATTTGCACCAACGGTGTGAAGGACCCTTTCGAAGTTCCAGAGCTGAGGTGTGATCAGCCTCGAGACGCCTCAGCGGAAATGGGCCTCATCTCGCCTGGAGGGGAGAACCTTCTGGATTTTCTCGAATTGCGGCAGGTCTTCTCGAGTTACGACGGGGACCACAGGGACCCGCTCTGCTGGCCTCAGGAAAGGCCAGTCCCCATGCGAGTTGCTAGGGGACCTCTCGGGATTCCTCTCCCGTCCATGCAGGGGCCTCAGTCCTTGTGTGGAGTCGGGGCCGGAACCTGAGGATTCCTCTCCAGTGTTGCCATGGATCTTGGGGTGCTTCTGAGTCTCCCCAGGGGAGTCAGGCCTCGTCTCGAGTGGGGGCATGCACGTGCGCTTTCCTCCCGAGCTGCAGCAGTAGTGTCACGCTTCCTGTCACGTGGATCAAGGGATCTGTGGCTTTCCCTCGAGGCTGTCCCTCGAGGCTTTCCCACGAGGCTTTCCCACAGGGCTGTGCCACGTGCCACCTTGGTGTGAGTCGATCCTCGGCGTGAAAGACGAGCCGGTGAAGGGAAAAGAGGTTCCTCTGGAAAGGACTGAGACATCTGGGGGACTCTTGGAATGGTGGCACGACCCTGGAGTTCCTCTCGCCGTTCCTGTTGAGAGGGCCTCCTCTTGAGATGCGACGGGAACGCCGGGAACTCTTTCCCGACGAAGCAGGGAAAGGATCCCTCATCTCGAGCTACGAGGCGGAAACGGGGCTCCTATGGATGTGGGCGCGACCCTCGTGATTCCTCTCGAGTGGAGACGGCTAGGTCGGGGAACTTCTTGATTTGCACCAAGGGTGTGAAGGACCCTTTCGAAGTTCCAGAGGTGAGGTGTGATCAGCCTGGAGACGCCTCAGCGGAAATGGGCCTCATCTCGCCTGGAGGGGAGAACCTCCTGGATTTTCTCCAGTTGCGGCAGGTCTTCTCGAGTTACGACGGGGACCTCAGGGACCCGCTCTGGTGGCCTCAGGAAAGGCCAGTCCCCATGTGAGTTGCTAGGGGACCTCTCGGGATTCCTCTCCCGTCCATGCCGGGGCCTCAGTCCTTGTGTGGAGTCGGGGCCGGAACCTGAGGATTCCTCTCCAGTGTTGCCATGGATCTTGGGGTGCTTCTGAGTCTCCCCAGGGGAGTCAGGCCTCGTCTCGAGTGGGGGCATGCACGTGCGCTTTCCTCCCGAGCTGCAGCAGTAGTGTCACGCTTCCTGTCACGTGGATCAAGGGATCTGTGGCTTTCCCTCGAGGCTGTCCCTCGAGGCTTTCCCACGAGGCTTTCCCACAGGGCTGTGCCACGTGCCACCTTGGTGTGAGTCGATCCTCGGCGTGAAAGACGAGCCAGTGAAGGGAAAAGAGGTTCCTCTGGAACGGACTGAGACATCTGGGGGACTCTTGGAATGGTGGCACGACCCTGGAGTTCCTCTCGCCGTTCCTGTTGAGAGGGCCTCCTCTTGAGATGCGACGGGAACGCCGGGAACTCTTTCCCGACGAAGCAGGGAAAGGATCCCTCATCTCGAGCTACGAGGCGGACACGGGGCTCCTCTGGATGTGGGCGGGACCCTCGTGATTCCTCTCGAGTGGAGACGGGTATGTCGGGGAACTTCTTGATTTGCACCAAGGGTGTGAAGGACCCTTTCGAAGTTCCAGAGGTGAGGTGTGATCAGCCTTGAGACGCCTCAGCGGAAAAGAGCCTCATCTCGCCTGGAGCGGAGATCCTCCTGGATTTTCTCGAGTTGCGGCAGGTCTTCTCGAGTTACGACGGGGACCTCAGGGACCCGCACTGGTGGACTCAGGAAAGGCCAGTCCCCATGCGAGTTGCTAGGGGACCTCTCGGGATTCCTCTCCCGTCCATGCCGGGGCCTCAGTCCTTGTGTGGAGTCGGGGCCGGAACCTGAGGATTCCTCTCCAGTGTTGCCATGGATCTTGGGGTGCTTCTGAGTCTCCCCAGGGGAGTCAGGCCTCGTCTCGAGTGGGGGCATGCACGTGCGCTTTCCTCCCGAGCTGCAGCAGTAGTGTCACGCTTCCTGTCACGTGGATCAAGGGATCTGTGGCTTTCCCTCGAGGCTGTCCCTCGAGGCTTTCCCACGAGGCTTTCCCACAGGGCTGTGCCACGTGCCACCTTGGTGTGAGTCGATCCTCGGCGTGAAAGACGAGCCGGTGAAGGGAAAAGAGGTTCCTCTGGAATGGACTGAGACATCTGGGGGACTCTTGGAATGGTGGCACGACCCTGGAGTTCCTCTCGCCGTTCCTGTTGAGAGGGCCTCCTCTTGAGATGCGACGGGAACGCCGGGAACTCTTTCCCGACGAAGCAGGGAAAGGATCCCTCATCTCGAGCTACGAGGCGGACACGGGGCTCCTCTGGATGTGGGCGGGACCCTCGTGATTCCTCTCGAGTGGAGACGGGTATGTCGGGGAACTTCTTGATTTGCACCAAGGGTGTGAAGGACCCTTTCGAAGTTCCAGAGGTGAGGTGTGATCAGCCTTGAGACGCCTCAGCGGAAAAGAGCCTCATCTCGCCTGGAGCTGAGAACCTCCTGGATTTTCTCGAGTTGCGGCAGGTCTTCTCGAGTTACGATGGTGACCTCAGGGACCCGCACTGGTGGACTCAGGAAAGGCCAGTTCCCATGCGAGTTGCTAGGGGACCTCTCGGGATTCCTCTCCCGTCCATGCCGGGGCCTCAGTCCTTGTGTGGAGTCGGGGCCGGAACCTGAGGATTCCTCTCCAGTGTTGCCATGGATCTTGGGGTGCTTCTGAGTCTCCCCAGGGGAGTCAGGCCTCGTCTCGAGTGGGGGCATGCACGTGCGCTTTCCTCCCGAGCTGCAGCAGTAGTGTCACGCTTCCTGTCACGTGGATCAAGGGATCTGTGGCTTTCCCTCGAGGCTGTCCCTCGAGGCTTTCCCACGAGGCTTTCCCACAGGGCTGTGCCACGTGCCACCTTGGTGTGAGTCGATCCTCGGCGTGAAAGACGAGCCGGTGAAGGGAAAAGAGGTTCCTCTGGAATGGACTGAGACATCTGGGGGACTCTTGGAATGGTG
Organism: Budorcas taxicolor; assembly: GCF_023091745.1. NCBI lineage: Eukaryota > Metazoa > Chordata > Mammalia > Artiodactyla > Bovidae > Budorcas > Budorcas taxicolor. Next base: position 9,649 of record NW_026292724.1, read on the forward strand.
GCACGACCCTGGAGTTCCTCTCGCCGTTCCTGTTGAGAGGGCCTCCTCTTGAGATGCGACGGGAATGCCGGGAACTCTTTCCCGACGAAGCAGGGAAAGGATCCCTCATCTCGAGCTACGAGGCGGAAACGGGGCTCCTCTGGATGTGGGCGGGACCCACGTGATTCCTCTCGAGTGGAGACGGGTATGTCGGGGAACTTCTTGATTTGCACCAACGGTGTGAAGGACCCTTTCGAAGTTCCAGAGCTGAGGTGTGATCAGCCTCGAGACGCCTCAGCGGAAATGGGCCTCATCTCGCCTGGAGGGGAGAACCTTCTGGATTTTCTCGAGTTGCGGCAGGTCTTCTCGAGTTACGACGGGGACCACAGGGACCCGCTCTGCTGGCCTCAGGAAAGGCCAGTCCCCATGCGAGTTGCTAGGGGACCTCTCGGGATTCCTCTCCCGTCCATGCAGGGGCCTCAGTCCTTGTGTGGAGTCGGGGCCGGAACCTGAGGATTCCTCTCCAGTGTTGCCATGGATCTTGGGGTGCTTCTGAGTCTCCCCAGGGGAGTCAGGCCTCGTCTCGAGTGGGGGCATGCACGTGCGCTTTCCTCCCGAGCTGCAGCAGTAGTGTCACGCTTCCTGTCACGTGGATCAAGGGATCTGTGGCTTTCCCTCGAGGCTGTCCCTCGAGGCTTTCCCACGAGGCTTTCCCACAGGGCTGTGCCACGTGCCACCTTGGTGTGAGTCGATCCTCGGCGTGAAAGACGAGCCGGTGAAGGGAAAAGAGGTTCCTCTGGAAAGGACTGAGACATCTGGGGGACTCTTGGAATGGTGGCACGACCCTGGAGTTCCTCTCGCCGTTCCTGTTGAGAGGGCCTCCTCTTGAGATGCGACGGGAATGCCGGGAACTCTTTCCCGACGAAGCAGGGAAAGGATCCCTCATCTCGAGCTACGAGGCGGAAACGGGGCTCCTCTGGATGTGGGCGGGACCCACGTGATTCCTCTCGAGTGGAGACGGCTAGGTCGGGGAACTTCTTGATTTGCACCAAGGGTGTGAAGGACCCTTTCGAAGTTCCAGAGCTGAGGTGTGATCAGCCTCGAGACGCCTCAGCGGAAATGGGCCTCATCTCGCCTGGAGGGGAGAACCTCCTGGATTTTCTCGAGTTGCGGCAGGTCTTCTCGAGTTACGATGGTGACCTCAGGGACCCGCACTGGTGGACTCAGGAAAGGCCAGTTCCCATGCGAGTTGCTAGGGGACCTCTCGGGATTCCTCTCCCGTCCATGCCGGGGCCTCAGTCCTTGTGTGGAGTCGGGGCCGGAACCTGAGGATTCCTCTCCAGTGTTGCCATGGATCTTGGGGTGCTTCTGAGTCTCCCCAGGGGAGTCAGGCCTCGTCTCGAGTTGGGGCATGCACGTGCACTTTCCTCCCGAGCTGCAGCAGTAGTGTAACGCTTCCTGTCACGTGGATCAAGGGATCTGTGGCTTTCCCTCGAGGCTGTCCCTCGAGGCATTCCCACGAGGCTTTCCCACAGGGCTGTGCCACGTGCCACCTTGGTGTGAGTCGATCCTCGGCGTGAAAGATGAGCCGGTGAAGGGAAAAGCGGTTCCTCTGGAATGGACTGAGACATCTGGGGGACTCTTGGAATGGTGGCACGACCCTGGAGTTCCTCTCGCCGTTCCTGTTGAGAGGGCCTCCTGTTGAGATGCGACGGGAACGACGGGAACTCTTTCCCGACGAAGCAGGGAAAGGATCCCTCATCTCGAGCTACGAGGCAGAAACGGGGCTCCTCTGGATGTGGGCGGGACCCTCGTGATTCCTCTCGAGTGGAGACGGGTATGTCGGGGAACTTCTTGATTTGCACCAAGGGTGTGAAGGACCCTTTCGAAGTTCCAGAGGTGAGGTGTGATCAGCCTCGAGACGCCTCAGCGGAAATGGGCCTCATCTCGCCTGGAGGGGAGAACCTCCTGGATTTTCTCGAGTTGCGGCAGGTCTTCTCGAGTTACGACGGGGACCTCAGGGACACGCTCTGGTGGCCTCAGGAAAGGCCAGTCCCCATGCGAGTTGCTAGGGGACCTCTCGGGATTCCTCTCCCGTCCATGCCGGGGCCTCAGTCCTTGCGTGGAGTCGGGGCCAGAACCTGAGGATTCCTCTCCAGTGTTGCTATGAATCTTGGGGTGCTTCTGAGGCTCCCCAGGGGAGTCAGGCCTCGTCTCGAGTGGGAGCATGAACGTGCGCTTTCCTCCCGAGCTGCAGCAGTAGTGTTACGCTTCCTGTCACGTGGATCAAGGGATCTGTGGCTTTCCCTCGAGGCTGTCCCTCGAGGCTGTCCCTCGAGGCTTTCCCACGAGGCTTTCCCACAGGGCTGTGCCACGTGCCACCTTGGTGTGAGTCGATCCTCGGCGTGAAAGACGAGCCGGTGAAGGGAAAAGAGGTTCCTCTGGAATGGACTGAGACATCTGGGGGACTCTTGGAATGGTGGCACGACCCTGGAGTTCCTCTCGCCGTTCCTGTTGAGAGGGCCTCCTCTTGAGATGCGACGGGAACGCCAGGAACTCTTTCCCGACGAAGCAGGGAAAGGATCCCTCATCTCGAGCTACGAGGCGGAAACGGGGCTCCTCTGGATGTGGGCGGGACCCTCGTGATTCCTCTCGAGTGGAGACGGGTATGTCGGGGAACTTCTTGATTTGCACCAAGGGTGTGAAGGACCCTTTCGAAGTTCCAGAGGTGAGGTGTGATCAGCCTTGAGACGCCTCAGCGGAAAAGAGCCTCATCTCGCCTGGAGCGGAGAACCTCCTGGATTTTCTCGAGTTGCGGCAGGTCTTCTCGAGTTACGACGGGGACCTCAGGGACCCGCACTGGTGGACTCAGGAAAGGCCAGTCCCCATGCGAGTTGCTAGAGGACCTCTCGGGATTCCTCTCCCGTCCATGCCGGGGCCTCAGTCCTTGTGTGGAGTCGGGGACGGAACCTGAGGATTCCTCTCCAGTGTTGCCATGGATCTTGGGGTGCTTCTGAATCTCCCCAGGGGAGTCAGGCCTCGTCTCGAGTGGGGGCATGCACGTGCGCTTTCCTCCCGAGCTGCAGCAGTAGTGTCACGCTTCCTGTCACGTGGATCAAGGGATCTGTGGCTTTCCCTCGAGGCTGTCCCTCGAGGCTTTCCCACGAGTCTTTCCCACAGGGCTGTGCCACGTGCCACCTTGGTGTGAGTCGATCCTCGGCGTGAAAGACGAGCCGGTGAAGGGAAAAGAGGTTTCTCTGGATGGACTGAGACATCTGGGGGACTCTTGGAATGGTGGCACGACCCTGGAGTTCCTCTCGCCGTTCCTGTTGAGAGGGCCTCCTCTTGAGATGCGACGGGAACGCCGGGAACTCTTTCCCGACGAAGCAGGGAAAGGATCCCTCATCTCGAGCTACGAGGCGGAAACGGGGCTCCTCTGGATGTGGGCGGGACCCTCGTGATTCCTCTCGAGTGGAGACGGCTAGGTCGGGGAACTTCTGGATTTGCACCAAGGGTGTGAAGGACCCTTTCGAAGTTCCAGAGGTAAGGTGTGATCAGCCTCGAGACGCCTCAGCGGAAATGGGCCTCATCTCGCCTGGAGGGGAGAACCTCCTGGATTTTCTCGAGTTGCGGCAGGTCTTCTCGAGTTACGACGGGGACCTCAGGGACCCGCTCTGGTGGCCTCAGGAAAGGCCAGTCCCCATGCGAGTTGCTAGGGGACCTCTCGGGATTCCTCTCCCGTCCATGCCGGGGCCTCAGTCCTTGTGTGCAGTCGGGGCCGGAACCTGAGGATTCCTCTCCAGTGTTGCCACGGATCTTGGGGTGCTTCTGAGTCTCCCCAGGGGAGTCAGGCCTCGTCTCGAGTGGGGGAATGCACGTGCGCTTACCTCCCGAGCTGCAGCAGTAGTGTCACGCTTCCTGTCACGTGGATCAAGGGATCTGTGGCTTTCCCTCGAGGCTGTCCCTCGAGGCTTTCCCACGAGGCTTTCCCACAGGGCTGTGCCACGTGCCACCTTGGTGTGAGTCGATCCTCGGCGTGAAAGACGAGCCGGTGAAGGGAAAAGAGGTTCCTCTGGAATGGACTGAGACATCTGGGGGACTCTTGGAATGGTGGCACGACCCTGGAGTTCCTCTCGCCGTTCCTGTTGAGAGGGCCTCCTCTTGAGATGCGACGGGAACGCCGGGAACTCTTTCCCGACGAAGCAGGGAAAGGATCCCTCATCTCGAGCTACGAGGCGGACACGGGGCTCCTCTGGATGTGGGCGGGACCCTCGTGATTCCTCTCGAGTGGAGACGGGTATGTCGGGGAACTTCTTGATTTGCACCAAGGGTGTGAATGACCCTTTCGAAGTTCCAGAGGTGAGGTGTGATCAGCCTCGAGACGCCTCAGCGAAAATGGGCCTCATCTCGCCTGGAGGGGAGAACCTCCTGGATTTTCTCGAGTTGCGGCAGGTCTTCTCGAGTTACGACGGGGACCTCAGGGACACGCTCTGGTGGCCTCAGGAAAGGCCAGTCCCCATGCGAGTTGCTAGGGAACCTCTCGGGATTCCTCTCCCGTCCATGCCGGGGCCTCAGTCCTTGTGTGGAGTCGGGGCCGGAACCTGAGGATTCCTCTCCAGTGTTGCTATGAATCTTGGGGTGCTTCTGAGGCTCCCCAGGGGAGTCAGGCCTCGTCTCGAGTGGGAGCATGAACGTGCGCTTTCCTCCCGAGCTGCAACAGTAGTGTTACGCTTCCTGTCACGTGGATCAAGGGATCTGTGGCTTTCCCTCGAGGCTGTCCCTCGAGGCTGTCCCTCGAGGCTTTCCCACGAGGCTTTCCCACAGGGCTGTGCCACGTGCCACCTTGGTGTGAGTCGATCCTCGGCGTGAAAGACGAGCCGGTGAAGGGAAAAGAGGTTCCTCTGGAATGGACTGAGACATCTGGGGGACTCTTGGAATGGTGGCACGACCCTGGAGTTCCTCTCGCCGTTCCTGTTGAGAGGGCCTCCTCTTGAGATGCGACGGGAACGCCGGGAACTCTTTCCCGACGAAGCAGGGAAAGGATCCCTCATCTCGAGCTACGAGGCGGAAACGGGGCTCCTCTGGATGTGGGCGGGACCCTCGTGATTCCTCTCGAGTGGAGACGGGTATGTCGGGGAACTTCTTGATTTGCACCAAGGGTGTGAAGGACCCTTTCGAAGTTCCAGAGGTGAGGTGTGATCAGCCTTGAGACGCCTCAGCGGAAAAGAGCCTCATCTCGCCTGGAGCGGAAAACCTCCTGGATTTTCTCGAGTTGCGGCAGGTCTTCTCGAGTTACGATGGGGACCTCAGGGACCCGCACTGGTGGACTCAGGAAAGGCCAGTTCCCATGCGAGTTGCTAGGGGACCTCTCGGGATTCCTCTCCCGTTAATGCCGGGGCCTCAGTCCTTGTGTGGAGTCGGGGCCGGAACCTGAGGATTCCTCTCCAGTGTTGCCATGGATCTTGGGGTGCTTCTGAGTCTCCCCAGGGGAGTCAGGCCTCGTCTCGAGTGGGGGCATGCACGTGCGCTTTCCTCCCGAGCTGCAGCAGTAGTGTCACGCTTCCTGTCACGTGGATCAAGGGATCTGTGGCTTTCCCTCGAGGCTGTCCCTCGAGGCTTTCCCACGAGGCTTTCCCACAGGGCTGTGACACGTGCCACCTTGGTGTGAGTCGATCCTCGGCGTGAAAGACGAGCCGGTGAAGGGAAAAGAGGTTCCTCTGGAATGGACTGAGACATCTGGGGGACTCTTGGAATGGTGGCACGACCCTGGAGTTCCTCTCGCCGTTCCTGTTGAGAGGGCCTCCTCTTGAGATGCGACGGGAATGCCGGGAAATCTTTCCCGACGAAGCAGGGAAAGGATCCCTCATCTCGAGCTACGAGGCGGAAACGGGGCTCCTCTGGATGTGGGCGGGACCCACGTGATTCCTCTCGAGTGGAGACGGCTAGGTCGGGGAACTTCTTGATTTGCACCAAGGGTGTGAAGGACCCTTTCGAAGTTCCAGAGGTGAGGTGTGATCAGCCTCGAGACGCCTCAGCGGAAATTGGCCTCATCTCGCCTGGAGGGGAGAACCTCCTGGATTTTCTCCAGTTGCGGCAGGTCTTCTCGAGTTACGACGGGGACCTCAGGGACCCGCTCTGGTGGCCTCAGGAAAGGCCAGTCCCCATGCGAGTTGCTAGGGGACCTCTCGGGATTCCTCTCCCGTCCATGCCGGGGCCTCAGTCCTTGTGTGGAGTCGGGGCCGGAACCTGAGGATTCCTCTCCAGTGTTGCCATGGATCTTGGGGTGCTTCTGAGTCTCCCCAGGGGAGTCAGGCCTCGTCTCGAGTGGGGGCATGCACGTGCGCTTACCTCCCGAGCTGCAGCAGTAGTGTCACGCTTCCTGTCACGTGGATCAAGGGATCTGTGGCTTTCCCTCGAGGCTGTCCCTCGAGGCTTTCCCACGAGGCTTTCCCACAGGGCTGTGCCACGTGCCACCTTGGTGTGAGTCGATCCTCGGCGTGAAAGACGAGCCGGTGAAGGGAAAAGAGGTTCCTCTGGAATGGACTGAGACATCTGGGGGACTCTTGGAATGGGGGCACGACCCTGGAGTTCCTCTCGCCGTTCCTGTTGAGAGGGCCTCCTCTTGAGATGCGACGGGAACGCCGGGAACTCTTTCCCGACGAAGCAGGGAAAGGATCCCTCATCTCGAGCTACGAGGCGGAAACGGGGCTCCTCTGGATGTGGGCGGGACCCTCGTGATTCCTCTCGAGTGGAGACGGTTATGTCGGGGAACTTCTTGATTTGCACCAAGGGTGTGAAGGACCCTTTCGAAGTTCCAGAGGTGAGGTGTGATCAGCCTCGAGACGCCTCAGCGGAAATGGGCCTCATCTCGCCTGGAGGGGAGAACCTCCTGGATTTTCTCGAGTTGCGGCAGGTCTTCTCGAGTTACGACGGGGACCTCAGGGACACGCTCTGGTGGCCTCAGGAAAGGCCAGTCCCCATGCGAGTTGCTAGGGGACCTCTCGGGATTCCTCTCCCGTCCATGCCGGGGCCTCAGTCCTTGTGTGGAGTCGGGGCCGGAACCTGAGGATTCCTCTCCAGTGTTGCCATGGATCTTGGGGTGCTTCTGAGTCTCCCCAGGGGAGTCAGGCCTCGTCTCGAGTGGGGGCATGCACGTGCGCTTTCCTCCCGAGCTGCAGCAGTAGTGTTACGCTTCCTGTCACGTGGATCAAGGGATCTGTGGCTTTCCCTCGAGGCTGTCCCTCGAGACTGTCCCTCGAGGCTTTCCCACGAGGCTTTCCCACAGGGCTGTGCCACGTGCCACCTTGGTGTGAGTCGATCCTCGGCGTGAAAGACGAGCCGGTGAAGGGAAAAGAGGTTCCTCTGGAATGGACTGAGACATCTGGGGGACTCTTGGAATGGTGGCACGACCCTGGAGTTCCTCTCGCCGTTCCTGTTGAGAGGGCCTCCTCTTGAGATGCGACGGGAACGCCGGGAACTCTTTCCCGACGAAGCAGGGAAAGGATCCCTCATCTCGAGCTACGAGGCGGAAACGGGGCTCCTCTGGATGTGGGCGGGACCCTCGTGATTCCTCTCGAGTGGAGACGGGTATGTCGGGGAACTTCTTGATTTGCACCAAGGGTGTGAAGGACCCTTTCGAAGTTCCAGAGGTGAGGTGTGATCAGCCTTGAGACGCCTCAGCGGAAAAGAGCCTCATTTCGCCTGGAGCGGAAAACCTCCTGGATTTTCTCGAGTTGCGGCAGGTCTTCTCGAGTTACGATGGGGACCTCAGGGACCCGCACTGGTGGACTAAGGAAAGGCCAGTTCCCATGCGAGTTGCTAGGGGACCTCTCGGGATTCCTCTCCCGTCAATGCCGGGGCCTCAGTCCTTGTGTGGAGTCGGGGCCGGAACCTGAGGATTCCTCTCCAGTGTTGCCATGGATCTTGGGGTGCTTCTGAGTCTCCCCAGGGGAGTCAGGCCTCGTCTCGAGTGGGGGCATGCACGTGCGCTTTCCTCCCGAGCTGCAGCAGTAGTGTCACGCTTCCTGTCACGTGGATCAAGGGATCTGTGGCTTTTCCTCGAGGCTGTCCCTCGAGGCTTTCCCACGAGGCTTTCCCACAGGGCTGTGCCACGTGCCACCTTGGTGTGAGTCGATCCTCGGCGTGAAAGACGAGCCGGTGAAGGGAAAAGAGGTTTCTCTGGAATGGACTGAGACATCTGGGGGACTCTTGGAATGGTGGCACGACCCTGGAGTTCCTCTCGCCGTTCCTGTTGAGAGGGCCTCCTCTTGAGATGCGACGGGAACGCCGGGAACTCTTTCCCGACGAAGCAGGGAAAGGATCCCTCATCTCGAGCTACGAGGCGGAAACGGGGCTCCTCTGGATGTGGGCGGGACACTCGTGATTCCTCTCGAGTGGAGACGGTTATGTCGGGGAACTTCTTGATTTGCACCAAGGGTGTGAAGGACCCTTTCGAAGTTCCAGAGGTGAGGTGTGATCAGCCTCGAGACGCCTCAGCGGAAATGGGCCTCATCTCGCCTGGAGGGGAGAACCTCCTGGATTTTCTCGAGTTGCGGCAGGTCTTCTCGAGTTACGACGGGGACCTCAGGGACCCGCTCTGGTGGCCTCAGGAAAGGCCAGTCCCCATGCGAGTTGCTAGGGGACCTCTCGGGATTCCTCTCCCGTCCATGCCGGGGCCTCAGTCCTTGTGTGGAGTCGGGGCCGGAACCTGAGGATTCCTCTCCAGTGTTGCCATGGATCTTGGGGTGCTTCTGAGTCTCCCCAGGGGAGTCAGGCCTCGTCTCGAGTGGGGGCATGCACGTGCGCTTTCCTCCCGAGCTGCAGCAGTAGTGTTACGCTTCCTGTCACGTGGATCAAGGGATCTGTGGCTTTCCCTCGAGGTTGTCCCTCGAGACTGTCCCTCGAGGCTTTCCCACGAGGCTTTCCCATAGGGCTGTGCCACGTGCCACCTTGGTGTGAGTCGATCCTCGGCGTGAAAGACGAGCCGGTGAAGGGAAAAGAGGTTCCTCTGGAATGGACTGAGACATCTGGGGGACTCTTGGAATGGTGGCACGACCCTGGAGTTCCTCTCGCCGTTCCTGTTGAGAGGGCCTCCTCTTGAGATGCGACGGGAACGCCGGGAACTCTTTCCCGACGAAGCAGGGAAAGGATCCCTCATCTCGAGCTACGAGGCGGAAACGGGGCTCCTCTGGATGTGGGCGGGACCCTCGTGATTCCTCTCGAGTGGAGACGGGTATGTCGGGGAACTTCTTGATTTGCACCAAGGGTGTGAAGGACCCTTTCGAAGTTCCAGAGGTGAGGTGTGATCAGCCTCGAGACGCCTCAGCGGAAATGGGCCTCATCTCGCCTGGAGGGGAGAACCTCCTGGATTTTCTCGAGTTGCGGCAGGTCTTCTCGAGTTATGACGGGGACCTCAGGGACCCGCTCTGGTGGCCTCAGGAAAGGCCAGTCCCCATGCGAGTTGCTAGGGGACCTCTCGGGATTCCTCTCCCGTCCATGCCGGGGCCTCAGTCCTTGTGTGGAGTCGGGGCCGGAACCTGAGGATTCCTCTCCAGTGTTGCCATGGATCTTGGGGTGCTTCTGAGTCTCCCCAGGGGAGTCAGGCCTCGTCTCGAGTGGGGGCATGCACGTGCGCTTTCCTCCCGAGCTGCAGCAGTAGTGTCACGCTTCCTGTCACGTGGATCAAGGGATCTGTGTCTTTCCCTCAAGGCTGTCCCTCGAGGCTTTCCCACGAGGCTTTCCCACAGGGCTGTGACACGTGCCACCTTGGTGTGAGTCGATCCTCGGCGTGAAAGACGAGCCGGTGAAGGGAAAAGAGGTTCCTCTGGAATGGACTGAGACATCTGGGGGACTCTTGGAATGGTGGCACGACCCTGGAGTTCCTCTCGCCGTTCCTGTTGAGAGGGCCTCCTCTTGAGATGCGACGGGAACGCCGGGAACTCTTTCCCGACGAAGCAGGGAAAGGATCCCTCATCTCGAGCTACGAGGCGGAAACGGGGCTCCTCTGGATGTGGGCGGGACCCTCGTGATTCCTCTCGAGTGGAGACGGCTAGGTCGGGGAACTTCTTGATTTGCACCAAGGGTGTGAAGGACCCTTTCGAAGTTCCAGAGGTGAGGTGTGATCAGCATTGAGACGCCTCAGCGGAAAAGAGCCTCATCTCGCCTGGAGCGGAGAACCTCCTGGATTTTCTCGAGTTGCGGCAGGTCTTCTCGAATTACGATGGGGACCTCAGGGACCCGCACTGGTGGCCTCAGGAAAGGCCAGTCCCCTTGTGAGTTGCTAGGGGACCTCTCGGGATTCCTCTCCCGTCCATTCTGGGGCCTCAGTCCTTGTGTGGAGTCGGGGCCGGAACCTGAGGATTCCTCTCCAGTGTTGCCATGGATCTTGGGGTGCTTCTGAGTCTCCCCAGGGGAGTCAGGCCTCGTCTCGAGTGGGGGCATGCACGTGCGCTTTCCTCCCGAGCTGCAGCAGTAGTGTCACGCTTCCTGTCACGTGGATCAAGTTATCTGTGGCTTTCCCTCGAGGCTGTCCCTCGATGCTTTCCCACGAGGCTTTCCCACAGGGCTGTGCCACGTGCCACCTTGGTGTGAGTCGATCCTCGGCGTGAAAGACGAGCCGGTGAAGGGAAAAGAGGTTCCTCTGGAATGGACTGAGACATCTGGGGGACTCTTGGAATGGTGGCACGACCCTGGAGTTCCTCTCGCCGTTCCTGTTGAGAGGGCCTCCTCTTGAGATGCGACGGGAACGCCGGGAACTCTTTCCCGACGAAGCAGGGAAAGGATCCCTCATCTCGAGCTACGAGGCGGAAACGGGGCTCCTCTGGATGTGGGCGGGACCCTCGTTATTCCTCTCGAGTGGAGACGGCTAGGGCGGGGAACTTCTTGATTTGCACCAAGGGTGTGAAGGACCCTTTCGAAGTTCCAGAGGTGAGGTGTGATCAGCCTCGAGACGCCTCAGCGGAAATGGGCCTCATCTCGCCTGGAGGGGAGAACCTCCTGGATTTTCTGGAGTTGCGGCAGGTCTTCTCGAGTTACGACGGGGACCTCAGGGACCCGCTCTGGTGGCCTCAGGAAAGGCCAGTCCCCATGCGAGTTGCTAGGGGACCTCTCGGGATTCCTCTCCCGTCCATGCCGGGGCCTCAGTCCTTGTGTGGAGTCGGGGCCGGAACCTGAGGATTCCTCTCCAGTGTTGCCATGGATCTTGGGGTGCTTCTGAGTCTCCCCAGGGGAGTCAGGCCTCGTCTCGAGTGGGGGCATGCACGTGCGCTTTCCTCCCGAGCTGCAAAGGAGTGTCACGCTTCCTGTCACGTGGATCAAGTTATCTGTGGCTTTCCCTCAAGGCTGTCCCTCGAGGCTTTCCCACGAGGCTTTCCCACAGGGCTGTGCCAGGAGCCACCTTGGTGTGAGTCGATCCTCGGCGTGAAAGACGAGCCGGTGAAGGGAAAAGAGGTTCCTCTGGAATGGACTGAGATACCTGGGGGACTCTTGGAATGGTGGCACGACCCTGGAGTTCCTCTCGCCGGTCCTGTTGAGAGGGCCTCCTCTTGAGATGCGACGGGAACGCCGGGAACTCTTTCCCGAAGAAGCAGGGAAAGGATCCCTCATCTCGAGCTACGAGGCGGAAACGGGGCTCCTCTGGATGTGGGCGGGACCCTCGTGATTCCTCTCGAGTGGAGACGGCTAGGTCGGGAAACTTCTTCTTTTGCACCAAGGGTGTGAAGGACCCTTTCGAAGTTCCAGAGGTGAGGTGTGATCAGCCTCGAGACGCCTCAGCGGAAATGGGCCTCATCTCGCCTGGAGGGGAGAACCTCCTGGATTTTCTCGAGTTGTGGCAGGTCTTCTCGAGTTACGACGGGGACCTCAGGGACCCGCTCTGGTGGCCTCAGGAAAGGCCAGTCCCCATGCGAGTTGCTAGGGGACCTCTCGGGATTCCTCTCCCGTCCATGCCGGGGCCTCAGTCCTTGTGTGGAGTCGGGGCCGGAACCTGAGGATTCCTCTCCAATGTTGCCATGGATCTTGGGGTGCTTCTGAGTCTCCCCAGGGGAGTCAGGCCTCGTCTCGAGTGGGGGCATGCACGTGCGCTTTCCTCCCGAGCTGCAGCAGTAGTGTCACGCTTCCTGTCACGTGGATCAAGGGATCTGTGGCTTTCCCTCGAGGCTGTCCCTCGAGGCTTTCCCACGAGGCTTTCCCACAGGGCTGTGCCACGTGCCACCTTGGTGTGAGTCGATCCTCGGCGTGAAAGACGAGCCGGTGAAGGGAAAAGAGGTTCCTCTGGAATGGACTGAGACATCTGGGGGACTCTTGGAATGGTGGCACGACCCTGGAGTTCCTCTCGCCGTTCCTGTTGAGAGGGCCTCCTCTTGAGATGCGACGGGAACGCCGGGAACTCTTTCCCGACGAAGCAGGGAAAGGATCCCTCATCTCGAGCTACGAGGCGGAAACGGGGCTCCTCTGGATGTGGGCGGGACCCTCGTGATTCCTCTCGAGTGGAGACGGCTAGGGCGGGGAACTTCTTGATTTGCACCAAGGGTGTGAAGGACCCTTTCGAAGTTCCAGAGGTGAGGTGTGATCAGCCTCGAGACGCCTCAGCGGAAATGGGCCTCATCTCGCCTGGAGGGGAGAACCTCCTGGATTTTCTGGAGTTGCGGCAGGTCTTCTCGAGTTACGACGGGGACCTCAGGGACCCGCTCTGGTGGCCTCAGGAAAGGCCAGTCCCCATGCGTGTTGCTAGGGGACCTCTCGGGATTCCTCTCCCGTCCATGCCGGGGCATCAGTCCTTGTGTGGAGTCGGGGCCGGAACCTTAGGATTCCTCTCCAGTGTTGCCATGGATCTTGGGGTGCTTCTGAGTCTCCCCAGGGGAATCAGGCCTCGTCTCGAGTGGGGGTATGCACGTGCGCTTTCCTCCCGAGCTGCAGCAGTAGTGTCACGCTTCCTGTCACGTGGATCAAGGGATCTGTGGCTTTTCCTCGAGGCTGTCCCTCGAGGCTTTCCCACGAGGCTTTCCCACAGGGCTGTGCCACGTGCCACCTTGGTGTGAGTCGATCCTCGGCGTGAAAGACGAGCCGGTGAAGGGAAAAGAGGTTCCTCTGGAATGGACTGAGACATCTGGGGGACTCTTGGAATGGTGGCACGACCCTGGAGTTCCTCTCGCCGTTCCTGTTGAGAGGGCCTCCTCTTGAGATGCGACGGGAACGCCGGGAACTCTTTCCCGACGAAGCAGGGAAAGGATCCCTCATCTCGAGCTACGAGGCGGAAACGGGGCTCCTCTGGATGTGGGCGGGACCCTCGTGATTCCTCTCGAGTGGAGACGGTTATGTCGGGGAACTTCTTGATTTGCACCAAGGGTGTGAAGGACCCTTTCGAAGTTCCAGAGGTGAGGTGTGATCAGCCTCGAGACGCCTCAGCGGAAATGGGCCTCATCTCGCCTGGAGGGGAGAACCTCCTGGATTTTCTGGAGTTGCGGCAGGTCTTCTCGAGTTACGACGGGGACCTCAGGGACCCGCTCTGGTGGCCTCAGGAAAGGCCAGTCCCCATGCGAGTTGCTAGGGGACCTCTCGGGATTCCTCTCCCGTCCATGCCGGGGCCTCAGTCCTTGTGTGGAGTCGGGGCCGGAACCTGAGGATTCCTCTCCAGTGTTGCCATGGATCTTGGGGTGCTTCTGAGTCTCCCCAGGGGAGTCAGGCCTCGTCTCGAGTGGGGGCATGCACGTGCGCTTTCCTCCCGAGCTGCAAAGGAGTGTCACGCTTCCTGTCACGTGGATCAAGTTATCTGTGGCTTTCCCTCAAGGCTGTCCCTCGAGGCTTTCCCACGAGGCTTTCCCACAGGGCTGTGCCAGGAGCCACCTTGGTGTGAGTCGATCCTCGGCGTGAAAGACGAGCCGGTGAAGGGAAAAGAGGTTCCTCTGGAATGGACTGAGATACCTGGGGGACTCTTGGAATGGTGGCACGACCCTGGAGTTCCTCTCGCCGGTCCTGTTGAGAGGGCCTCCTCTTGAGATGCGACGGGAACGCCGGGAACTCTTTCCCGAAGAAGCAGGGAAAGGATCCCTCATCTCGAGCTACGAGGCGGAAACGGGGCTCCTCTGGATGTGGGCGGGACCCTCGTGATTCCTCTCGAGTGGAGACGGCTAGGTCGGGAAACTTCTTCTTTTGCACCAAGGGTGTGAAGGACCCTTTCGAAGTTCCAGAGGTGAGGTGTGATCAGCCTCGAGACGCCTCAGCGGAAATGGGCCTCATCTCGCCTGGAGGGGAGAACCTCCTGGATTTTCTCGAGTTGTGGCAGGTCTTCTCGAGTTACGACGGGGACCTCAGGGACCCGCTCTGGTGGCCTCAGGAAAGGCCAGTCCCCATGCGAGTTGCTAGGGGACCTCTCGGGATTCCTCTCCCGTCCATGCCGGGGCCTCAGTCCTTGTGTGGAGTCGGGGCCGGAACCTGAGGATTCCTCTCCAATGTTGCCATGGATCTTGGGGTGCTTCTGAGTCTCCCCAGGGGAGTCAGGCCTCGTCTCGAGTGGGGGCATGCACGTGCGCTTTCCTCCCGAGCTGCAGCAGTAGTGTCACGCTTCCTGTCACGTGGATCAAGGGATCTGTGGCTTTCCCTCGAGGCTGTCCCTCGAGGCTTTCCCACGAGGCTTTCCCACAGGGCTGTGCCACGTGCCACCTTGGTGTGAGTCGATCCTCGGCGTGAAAGACGAGCCGGTGAAGGGAAAAGAGGTTCCTCTGGAATGGACTGAGACATCTGGGGGACTCTTGGAATGGTGGCACGACCCTGGAGTTCCTCTCGCCGTTCCTGTTGAGAGGGCCTCCTCTTGAGATGCGACGGGAACGCCGGGAACTCTTTCCCGACGAAGCAGGGAAAGGATCCCTCATCTCGAGCTACGAGGCGGAAACGGGGCTCCTCTGGATGTGGGCGGGACCCTCGTGATTCCTCTCGAGTGGAGACGGCTAGGGCGGGGAACTTCTTGATTTGCACCAAGGGTGTGAAGGACCCTTTCGAAGTTCCAGAGGTGAGGTGTGATCAGCCTCGAGACGCCTCAGCGGAAATGGGCCTCATCTCGCCTGGAGGGGAGAACCTCCTGGATTTTCTGGAGTTGCGGCAGGTCTTCTCGAGTTACGACGGGGACCTCAGGGACCCGCTCTGGTGGCCTCAGGAAAGGCCAGTCCCCATGCGTGTTGCTAGGGGACCTCTCGGGATTCCTCTCCCGTCCATGCCGGGGCATCAGTCCTTGTGTGGAGTCGGGGCCGGAACCTTAGGATTCCTCTCCAGTGTTGCCATGGATCTTGGGGTGCTTCTGAGTCTCCCCAGGGGAATCAGGCCTCGTCTCGAGTGGGGGCATGCACGTGCGCTTTCCTCCCGAGCTGCAGCAGTAGTGTCACGCTTCCTGTCACGTGGATCAAGGGATCTGTGGCTTTTCCTCGAGGCTGTCCCTCGAGGCTTTCCCACGAGGCTTTCCCACAGGGCTGTGCCACGTGCCACCTTGGTGTGAGTCGATCCTCGGCGTGAAAGACGAGCCGGTGAAGGGAAAAGAGGTTCCTCTGGAATGGACTGAGACATCTGGGGGACTCTTGGAATGGTGGCACGACCCTGGAGTTCCTCTCGCCGTTCCTGTTGAGAGGGCCTCCTCTTGAGATGCGACGGGAACGCCGGGAACTCTTTCCCGACGAAGCAGGGAAAGGATCCCTCATCTCGAGCTACGAGGCGGAAACGGGGCTCCTCTGGATGTGGGCGGGACCCTCGTGATTCCTCTCGAGTGGAGACGGTTATGTCGGGGAACTTCTTGATTTGCACCAAGGGTGTGAAGGACCCTTTCGAAGTTCCAGAGGTGAGGTGTGATCAGCCTCGAGACGCCTCAGCGGAAATGGGCCTCATCTCGCCTGGAGGGGAGAACCTCCTGGATTTTCTCGAGTTGCGGCAGGTCTTCTCGAGTTACGACGGGGACCTCAGGGACCCGCTCTGGTGGCCTCAGGAAAGGCCAGTCCCCATGCGAGTTGCTAGGGGACCTCTCGGGATTCCTCTCCCGTCCATGCCGGGGCCTCAGTCCTTGTGTGGAGTCGGGGCCGGAACCTGAGGATTCCTCTCCAGTGTTGCCATGGATCTTGGGGTGCTTCTGAGTCTCCCCAGGGGAGTCAGGCCTCGTCTCGAGTGGGGGCATGCACGTGCGCTTTCCTCCCGAGCTGCAGCAGTAGTGTTACGCTTCCTGTCACGTGGATCAAGGGATCTGTGGCTTTCCCTCGAGGTTGTCCCTCGAGACTGTCCCTCGAGGCTTTCCCACGAGGCTTTCCCATAGGGCTGTGCCACGTGCCACCTTGGTGTGAGTCGATCCTCGGCGTGAAAGACGAGCCGGTGAAGGGAAAAGAGGTTCCTCTGGAATGGACTGAGACATCTGGGGGACTCTTGGAATGGTGGCACGACCCTGGAGTTCCTCTCGCCGTTCCTGTTGAGAGGGCCTCCTCTTGAGATGCGACGGGAACGCCAGGAACTCTTTCCCGACGAAGCAGGGAAAGGATCCCTCATCTCGAGCTACGAGGCGGAAACGGGGCTCCTCTGGATGTGGGCGGGACCCTCGTGATTCCTCTCGAGTGGAGACGGGTATGTCGGGGAACTTCTTGATTTGCACCAAGGGTGTGAAGGACCCTTTCGAAGTTCCAGAGGTGAGGTGTGATCAGCCTCGAGACGCCTCAGCGGAAATGGGCCTCATCTCGCCTGGAGGGGAGAACCTCCTGTATTTTCTCGAGTTGCGGCAGGTCTTCTCGAGTTACGACGGGGACCTCAGGGACCCGCTCTGGTGGCCTCAGGAAAGGCCAGTCCCCATGCGAGTTGCTAGGGGACCTCTCGGGATTCCTCTCCCGTCCATGCCGGGGCCTCAGTCCTTGTGTGGAGTCGGGGCCGGAACCTGAGGATTCCTCTCCAGTGTTGCCATGGATCTTGGGGTGCTTCTGAGTCTCCCCAGGGGAGTCAGGCCTCGTCTCGAGTGGGGGCATGCACGTGCGCTTTCCTCCCGAGCTGCAGCAGTAGTGTCACGCTTCCTGTCACGTGGATCAAGGGATCTGTGGCTTTCCCTCAAGGCTGTCCCTCGAGGCTTTCCCACGAGGCTTTCCCACAGGGCTGTGACACGTGCCACCTTGGTGTGAGTCGATCCTCGGCGTGAAAGACGAGCCGGTGAAGGGAAAAGAGGTTCCTCTGGAATGGACTGAGACATCTGGGGGACTCTTGGAATGGTGGCACGACCCTGGAGTTCCTCTCGCCGTTCCTGTTGAGAGGGCCTCCTCTTGAGATGCGACGGGAAAGTCGGGAACTCTTTCCCGAAGAAGCAGGGAAAGGATCCCTCATCTCGAGCTACGAGGCGGAAACGGGGCTCCTCTGGATGTGGGCGGGACCCTCGTGATTCCTCTCGAGTGGAGACGGCTAGGTCGGGGAACTTCTTGATTTGCACCAAGGGTGTGAAGGACCCTTTCGAAGTTCCAGAGGTGAGGTGTGATCAGCATTGAGACGCCTCAGCGGAAAAGAGCCTCATCTCGCCTGGAGCGGAGAACCTCCTGGATTTTCTCGAGTTGCGGCAGGTCTTCTCGAATTACGATGGGGACCTCAGGGACCCGCACTGGTGGCCTCAGGAAAGGCCAGTCCCCTTGTGAGTTGCTAGGGGACCTCTCGGGATTCCTCTCCCGTCCATTCTGGGGCCTCAGTCCTTGTGTGGAGTCGGGGCCGGAACCTGAGGATTCCTCTCCAGTGTTGCCATGGATCTTGGGGTGCTTCTGAGTCTCCCCAGGGGAGTCAGGCCTCGTTTCGAGTGGGGGCATGAACGTGCGCTTTCCTCCCGAGCTGCAGCAGTAGTGTCACGCTTCCTGTCACGTGGATCAAGGGATCTGTGGCTTTCCCTCGAGGCTGTCCCTCGAGGCTGTCCCTCGAGGCTTTCCCACAGGGCTGTGCCACGTGCCACCTTGGTGTGAGTCGATCCTCGGCCTGAAAGACGAGCCGGTGAAGGGAAAAGAGGTTCCTCTGGAATGGACTGAGACATCTGGGGGACTCTTGGAATGGTGGCACGACCCTGGAGTTCCTCTCGCCGTTCCTGTTGAGAGGGCCTCCTCTTGAGATGCGACGGGAACGCCGGGAACTCTTTCCCGACGAAGCAGGGAAAGGATCCCTCATCTCGAGCTACGAGGCGGAAACGGGGCTCCTCTGGATGTGGGCGGGCCCCTCGTGATTCCTCTCGAGTGGAGACGGCTTGGTCGGGGAACTTCTTGATTTGCACCAAGGGTGTGAAGGACCCTTTCGAAGTTCCAGAGGTGAGGTGTGATCAGCCTCGAGACGCCTCAGCGGAAATGGGCCTCATCTCGCCTGGAGGGGAGAACCTCCTGGATTTTCTCGAGTTGCGGCAGGTCTTCTCGAGTTACGACGGGGACCTCAGGGACCCGCTCTGGTGGCCTCAGGAAAGGCCAGTCCCCATGCGAGTTGCTAGGGGACCTCTCGGGATTCCTCTCCCGTCCATTCTGGGGCCTCAGTCCTTGTGTGGAGTCGGGGCCGGAACCTGAGGATTCCTCTCCAGTGTTGCCATGGATCTTGGGGTGCTTCTGAGTCTCCCCAGGGGAGTCAGGCCTCGTCTCGAGTGGGGGCATGAACGTGCGCTTTCCTCCCGAGCTGCAGCAGTAGTGTTACGCTTCCTGTCACGTGGATCAAGGGATCTGTGGCTTTCCCTCGAGGCTGTCCCTCGAGGCTGTCCCTCGAGGCTTTCCCACGAGGCTTTCCCACAGGGCTGTGCCACGTGCCACCTTGGTGTGAGTCGATCCTCGGCGTGAAAGACGAGCCGGTGAAGGGAAAAGAGGTTCCTCTGGAATGGACTGAGACATCTGGGGGACTCTTGGAATGGTGGCACGACCCTGGAGTTCCTCTCGCCGTTCCTGTTGAGAGGGCCTCCTCTTGAGGTGCGACGGGAACGCCAGGAACTCTTTCCCGACGAAGCAGGGAAAGGATCCCTCATCTCGAGCTACGAGGCGGAAACGGGGCTCCTCTGGATGTGGGCGGGACCCTCGTGATTCCTCTCGAGCGGAGACGGGTATGTCGGGGAACTTCTTGATTTGCACCAAGGGTGTGAAGGACCCTTTCGAAGTTCCAGAGGTGAGGTGTGATCAGCCTCGAGACGCCTCATCGGAAATGGGCCTCATCTCGCCTGGAGGGGAGAACCTCCTGGATTTTCTCGAGTTGCGGCAGGTCTTCTCGAGTTACGACGGGGACCTCAGGGACCCGCTCTGCTGGCCTCAGGAAAGGCCAGTCCCCATGCGAGTTGCTAGGGGACCTCTCGGGATTCCTCTCCCGTCCATGCCGGGGCCTCAGTCCTTGTGTGGAGTCGGGGCCGGAACCTGAGGATTCCTCTCCAGTGTTGCCATGGATCTTGGGGTGCTTCTGAGTCTCCCCAGGGGAGTCAGGCCTCGTCTCGAGTGGGGGCATGCACGTGCGCTTTCCTCCCGAGCTGCAGCAGTAATGTCACGCTTCCTGTCACGTGGATCAAGGGATCTGTGGCTTTCCCTCGAGGCTGTCCCTCGAGGCTTTCCCACGAGGCTTTCCCACAGGGCTGTGCCACGTGCCACCTTGGTGTGAGTCGATCCTCGGCGTGAAAGACGAGCCGGTGAAGGGAAAAGTGGTTCCTCTGGAATGGACTGAGACATCTGGGGGACTCTTGGAATGGTGGCACGACCCTGGAGTTCCTCTCGCCGTTCCTGTTGAGAGGGCCTCCTCTTGAGATGCGACGGGAACGCCGGGAACTCTTTCCCGACGAAGCAGGGAAAGGATCCCTCATCTCGAGCTACGAGGCGGAAACGGGGCTCCTCTGGATGTGGGCGGGCCCCTCGTGATTCCTCTCGAGTGGAGACGGCTAGGTCGGGGAACTTCTTGATTTGCACCAAGGGTATGAAGGACCCTTTCGAAGTTCCAGAGGTGAGGTGTGATCAGCCTCGAGACGCCTCAGCGGAAATGGGCCTCATCTCGCCTGGAGGGGAGAACCTCCTGGATTTTCTCGAGTTGCGGCAGGTCTTCTCGAGTTACGACGGGGACCTCAGGGACCCGCTCTGGTGGCCTCAGGAAAGGCCAGTCCCCATGCGAGTTGCTAGGGGACCTCTCGGGATTCCTCTCCCGTCCATGCCGGGGCCTCAGTCCTTGTGTGGAGTCGGGGCCGGAACCTGAGGATTCCTCTCCAGTGTTGCCATGGATCTTGGGGTGCTTCTGAGTCTCCCCAGGGGAGTCAGGCCTCGTCTCGAGTGGGGGCATGCACGTGCGCTTTCCTCCCGAGCTGCAGCAGTAGTGTCACGCTTCCTGTCACGTGGATCAAGGGATCTGTGGCTTTCCCTCGAGGCTGTCTCTCGAGGCTTTCCCACGAGGCTTTCCCACAGGGCTGTGCCACGTGCCACCTTGGGGTGAGTCGATCCTCGGCGTGAAAGACGAGCCGGTGAAGGGAAAAGAGGTTCCTCTGGAATGGACTGAGACATCTGGGGGACTCTTGGAAAGGTGGCACGACCCTGGAGTTCCTCTCGCCGTTCCTGTTGAGAGGGCCTCCTCTTGAGATGCGACGGGAAAGCCGGGAACTCTTTCCCGACGAAGCAGGGAAAGGATCTCTCATCTCGAGCTACGAGGCGGAAACGGGGCTCCTCTGGATGTGGGCGGGACCCTCGTGATTCCTCTCGAGTGGAGACGGCTAGGTCGGGGAACTTCTTGATTTGCACCAAGGGTGTGAAGGACCCTTTCGAAGTTCCAGAGGTGAGGTGTGATCAGCCTCGAGACGCCTCAGCGGAAATGGGCCTCATCTCGCCTGGAGGGGAGAACCTCCTGGATTTTCTCGACTTGCGGCAGGTCTTCTCGAATTACGACGGGGACCTCAGGGACCCGCTCTGGTGGCCTCAGGAAAGGCCAGTCCCCATGCGAGTTGCTAGGGGACCTCTCGGGATTCCTCTCCCGTCCATGCCGGGGCCTCAGTCCTTGTGTGGAGTCGGGGCCGGAACCTGAGGATTCCTCTGCAGTGTTGCCATGGATCTTGGGGTGCTTCTGAGTCTCCCCAGGGGAGTCAGGCCTCGTCTCGAGTGGGGGCATGCACGTGCGCTTTCCTCCCGAGCTGCTGCAGTAGTGTCACGCTTCCTGTCACGTGGATCAAGGGATCTGTGGCTTTCCCCCGAGGCTGTTCCTCGAGGCTGTCCCTCGAGGCTTTCCCACGAGGCTTTCCCACAGGGCTGTGCCACGTGCCACCTTGGTGTGAGTCGATCCTTGGCGTGAAAGACGAGCCGGTGAAGGGAAAAGAGGTTCCTCTGGAATGGACTGAGACATCTGGGGGACTCTTGGAATGGTGGCACGACCCTGGAGTTCTTCTCGCCGTTCCTGTTGAGAGGGCCTCCTCTTGAGATGCGACGGGAACGCCAGGAACTCTTTCCCGACGAAGCAGGGAAAGGATCCCTCATCTCGAGCTACGAGGCGGAAACGGGGCTCCTCTGGATGTGGGCGGGACCCTCGTGATTCCTCTCGAGTGGAGACTGGTATGTCGGGGAACTTCTTGATTTGCACCAAGGGTGTGAAGGACCCTTTCGAAGTTCCAGAGGTGAGGTGTGATCAGCCTCGAGACGCCTCAGCGGAAATGGGCCTCATCTCGCCTGGAGGGGAGAACCTCCTGGATTTTCTCGAGTTGCGGCAGGTCTTCTCGAGTTACGACGGGGACCTCAGGGACCCGCTCTGGTGGCCTCAGGAAAGGCCAGTCCCCATGCGAGTTGCTAGGGGACCTCTCGGGATTCCTCTCCCGTCCATGCCGGGGCCTCAGTCCTTGTGTGGAGTCGGGGCCGGAACCTGAGGATTCCTCTCCAGGGTTGCCATGGATCTTGGGGTGCTTCTGAGTCTCCCCAGGGGAGTCAGGCCTCGTCTCGAGTGGGGGCATGCACGTGAGCTTTCCTCCCGAGCTGCAGCAGTAGTGTCACGCTTCCTGTCACGTGGATCAAGGGATCTGTGGCTTTCCCTCGAGGCTGTCCCTCGAGGCTTTCCCACGAGGCTTTCCCTCAGGGCTGTGCCACGTGCCACCTTGGTGTGAGTCGATCCTCGGCGTGAAAGACGAGCCGGTGAAGGGAAAAGAGGTTCCTCTGGAATGGACTGAGACATCTGGGGGACTCTTGGAATGGTGGCACGACCCTGGAGTTCCTCTCGCCGTTCCTGTTGAGAGGGCCTCCTCTTGAGGTGCGACGGGAACGCCAGGAACTCTTTCCCGACGAAGCAGGGAAAGGATCCCTGATCTCGAGCTACGAGACGGAAACGGGGCTCCTCTGGATGTGGGCGGGACCCTCGTGATTCCTCTCGAGAGGAGACGGGTATGTCGGGGAACTTCTTGATTTGCACCAAGGGTGTGAAGGACCCTTTCGAAGTTCCAGAGGTGAGGTGTGATCAGCCTCGAGACGCCTCAGCGGAAATGGGCCTCATCTCGCCTGGAGGGGAGAACCTCCTGGATTTTCTCGAGTTGCGGCAGGTCTTCTCGAGTTACGACGGGGACCTCAGGGACCCGCTCTGCTGGCCTCAGGAAAGGCCAGTCCCCATGCGAGTTGCTAGGGGACCTCTCGGGATTCCTCTCCCGTCCATGCCGGGGCCTCAGTCCTTGTGTGGAGTCGGGGCCGGAACCTGAGGATTCCTCTCCAGTGTTGCCATGGATCTTGGGGTGCTTCTGAGTCTCCCCAGGGGAGTCAGGCCTCGTCTCGAGTGGGGGCATGCACGTGCGCTTTCCTCCCGAGCTGCAGCAGTAGTGTCACGCTTCCTGTCACGTGGATCAAGGGATCTGTGGCTTTCCCTCGAGGCTGTCCCTCGAGGCTTTCCCACGAGGCTTTCCCACAGGGCTGTGCCACGTGCCACCTTGGTGTGAGTCGATCCTCGGCGTGAAAGACGAGCAGGTGAAGGGAAAAGAGGTTCCTCTGGAATGGACTGAGACATCTGGGGGACTCTTGGAATGGTGGCACGACCCTGGAGTTCCTCTCGCCGTTCCTGTTGAGAGGGCCTCCTCTTGAGATGCGACGGGAAAGCCTGGAACTCTTTCCCGACGAAGCAGGGAAAGGATCCCTCATCTCGAGCTACGAGGCGGAAACGGGGCTCCTCTGGATGTGGGCGGGACCCTCGTGATTCCTCTCGAGTGGAGACGGCTAGGTCGGGGAACTTCTTGATTTGCACCAAGGGTGTGAAGGACCCTTTCGAAGTTCCAGAGGTGAGGTGTGATCAGCCTCGAGACGCCTCAGCGGAAATGGGCCTCATCTCGCCTGGAGGGGAGAACCTCCTGGATTTTCTCGACTTGCGGCAGGTCTTCTCGAGTTACGACGGGGACCTCAGGGACCCGCTCTGGTGGCCTCAGGAAAGGCCAGTCCCCATGCGAGTTGCTAGGGGACCTCTCGGGATTCCTCTCCCATCCATGCCGGGGCCTCAGTCCTTGTGTGGAGTCGGGGCCGGAACCTGAGGATTCCTCTCCAGTGTTGCCATGGATCTTGGGGTGCTTCTGAGTCTCCCCAGGGGAGTCAGGCCTCGTCTCGAGTGGGGGCATGCACGTGCACTTTCCTCCCGAGCTGCAGCAGTAGTGTTACGCTTCCTGTCACGTGGATCAAGGGATCTGTGGCTTTCCCTCGAGGCTGTCCCTCGAGGCTGTCCCTCGAGGCTTTCCCACGAGGCTTTCCCACAGGGCTGTGCCACGTGCCACCTTGGTGTGAGTCGATCCTCGGCGTGAAAGACGAGCAGGTGAAGGGAAAAGAGGTTCCTCTGGAATGGACTGAGTCATCTGGGGGACTCTTGGAATGGTGGCACGACCCTGGAGTTCCTCTCGCCGTTCCTGTTGAGAGGGCCTCCTCTTGAGGTGCGACGGGAACGCCAGGAACTCTTTCCCGACGAAGCAGGGAAAGGATCCCTCATCTCGAGCTACGAGGCGGAAACGGGGCTCCTCTGGATGTGGGCGGGACCCTCGTGATTCCTCTCGAGTGGAGACGGGTATGTCGGGGAACTTCTTGATTTGCACCAAGGGTGTGAAGGACCCTTTCGAAGTTCCAGAGGTGAGGTGTGATCAGCCTCGAGACGCCTCAGCGGAAATGGGCCTCATCTCGCCTGGAGGGGAGAACCTCCTGGATTTTCTCGAGTTGCGGCAGGTCTTCTCGAGTTACGACGGGGACCTCAGGGACCCGCTCTGCTGGCCTCAGGAAAGGCCAGTCCCCATGCGAGTTGCTAGGGGACCTCTCGGGATTCCTCTCCCGTCCATGCCGGGGCCTCAGTCCTTGTGTGGAGTCGGGGCCGGAACCTGAGGATTCCTCTCCAGTGTTGCCATGGATCTTGGGGTGCTTCTGAGTCTCCCCAGGGGAGTCAGGCCTCGTCTCGTGTGGGGGCATGCACGTGCGCTTTCCTCCCGAGCTGCAGCAGTAGTGTCACGATTCCTGTCACGTGGATCAAGGGATCTGTGGCTTTCCCTCGAGGCTGTCCCTCGAGGCTTTCCCACGAGGCTTTCCCACAGGGCTGTGCCACGTGCCACCTTGGTGTGAGTCGATCCTCGGCGTGAAAGACGAGCCGGTGAAGGGAAAAGAGGTTCCTCTGGAATGGACTGAGACATCTGGGGGACTCTTGGAATGGTGGCACGACCCTGGAGTTCCTCTCGCCGTTCCTGTTGAGAGGGCCTCCTCTTGAGATGCGACGGGAACGCCGGGAACTCTTTCCCGACGAAGCAGGGAAAGGATCCCTCATCTCGAGCTACGAGGCGGAAACGGGGCTCCCCTGGATGTGGGCGGGCCCCTCGTGATTCCTCTCGAGTGGAGACGGCTTGGTCGGGGAACTTCTTTATTTGCACCAAGGGTGTGAAGGACCCTTTCGAAGTTCCAGAGGTGAGGTGTGATCAGCCTCGAGACGCCTCAGCGGAAATGGGCCTCATCTCGCCTGGAGGGGAGAACCTCCTGGATTTTCTCGAGTTGCGGCAGGTCTTCTCGAGTTACGACGGGGACCTCAGGGACCCGCTCTGGTGGCCTCAGGAAAGGCCAGTCCCCATGCGAGTTGCTAGGGGACCTCTCGGGATTCCTCTCCCGTCCATTCTGGGGCCTCAGTCCTTGTGTGGAGTCGGGGCCGGAACCTGAGGATTCCTCTCCAGTGTTGCCATGGATCTTGGGGTGCTTCTGAGTCTCCCCAGGGGAGTCAGGCCTCGTTTCGAGTGGGGGCATGAACGTGCGCTTTCCTCCCGAGCTGCAGCAGTAGTGTTACGCTTCCTGTCACGTGGATCAAGGGATCTGTGGCTTTCCCTCGAGGCTGTCCCTCGAGGCTGTCCCTTGAGGCTTTCCCACGAGGCTTTCCCACAGGGCTGTGCCACGTGCCACCTTGGTGTGAGTCGATCCTCGGCGTGAAAGACGAGCCGGTGAAGGGAAAAGAGGTTCCTCTGGAATGGACTGAGACATCTGGGGGACTCTTGGAATGGTGGCACGACCCTGGAGTTCCTCTCGCTGTTCCTCTTGAGAGGGCCTCCTCTTGAGGTGCGACGGGAACGCCAGGAACTCTTTCCCGACGAAGCAGGGAAAGGATCCCTCATCTCGAGCTACGAGGCGGAAACGGGGCTCCTCTGGATGTGGGCGGGACCCTCGTGATTCCTCTCGAGCGGAGACGGGTATGTCGGGGAACTTCTTGATTTGCACCAAGGGTGTGAAGGACCCTTTCGAAGTTCCAGAGGTGAGGTGTGATCAGCCTCGAGACGCCTCAGCGGAAATGGGCCTCATCTCGCCTGGAGGGGAGAACCTCCTGGATTTTCTCGAGTTGCGGCAGGTCTTCTCGAGTTACGACGGGGACCTCAGGGACCCGCTCTGCTGGCCTCAGGAAAGGCCAGTCCCCATGCGAGTTGCTAGGGGACCTCTCGGGATTCCTCTCCCGTCCATGCCGGGGCCTCAGTCCTTGTGTGGAGTCGGGGCCGGAAACTGAGGATTCCTCTCCAGTGTTGCCATGGATCTTGGGGTGCTTCTGAGTCTCCCCAGGGGAGTCAGGCCTCGTCTCGAGTGGGGGCATGCACGTGCGCTTTCCTCCCGAGCTGCAGCAGTAATGTCACGCTTCCTGTCACGTGGATCAAGGGATCTGTGGCTTTCCCTCGAGGCTGTCCCTCGAGGCTTTCCCACGAGGCTTTCCCACAGGGCTGTGCCACGTGCCACCTTGGTGTGAGTCGATCCTCGGCGTGAAAGACGAGCCGGTGAAGGGAAAAGAGGTTCCTCTGGAATGGACTGAGACATCTGGGGGACTCTTGGAATGGTGGCACGACCCTGGAGTTCCTCTCGCCGTTCCTGTTGAGAGGGCCTCCTCTTGAGATGCGACGGGAACGCCGGGAACTCTTTCCCGACGAAGCAGGGAAAGGATCCCTCATCTCGAGCTACGAGGCGGAAACGGGGCTCCTCTGGATGTGGGCGGGCCCCTCGTGATTCCTCTCGAGTGGAGACGGCTAGGTCGGGGAACTTCTTGATTTGCACCAAGGGTATGAAGGACCCTTTCGAAGTTCCAGAGGTGAGGTGTGATCAGCCTCGAGACGCCTCAGCGGAAATGGGCCTCATCTCGCCTGGAGGGGAGAACCTCCTGGATTTTCTCGAGTTGCGGCAGGTCTTCTCGAGTTACGACGGGGACCTCAGGGACCCGCTCTGGTGGCCTCAGGAAAGCCCAGTCCCCATGCGAGTTGCTAGGGGACCTCTCGGGATTCCTCTCCCGTCCATGCCGGGGCCTCAGTCCTTGTGTGGAGTCGGGGCCGGAACCTGAGGATTCCTCTCCAGTGTTGCCATGGATCTTGGGGTGCTTCTGAGTCTCCCCAGGGGAGTCAGGCCTCGTCTCGAGTGGGGGCATGCACGTGCGCTTTCCTCCCGAGCTGCAGCAGTAGTGTCACGCTTCCTGTCACGTGGATCAAGGGATCTGTGGCTTTCCCTCGAGGCTGTCCCTCGAGGCTTTCCCACGAGGCTTTCCCACAGGGCTGTGCCACGTGCCACCTTGGTGTGAGTCGATCCTCGGCGTGAAAGACGAGCCGGTGAAGGGAAAAGAGGTTCCTCTGGAATGGACTGAGACATCTGGGGGACTCTTGGAATGGTGGCACGACCCTGGAGTTCCTCTCGCCGTTCCTGTTGAGAGGGCCTCCTCTTGAGGTGCGACGGGAACGCCAGGAACTCTTTCCCGACGAAGCAGGGAAAGGATCCCTCATCTCGAGCTACGAGACGGAAACGGGGCTCCTCTGGATGTGGGCGGGACCCTCGTGATTCCTCTCGAGAGGAGACGGGTATGTCGGGGAACTTCTTGATTTGCACCAAGGGTGTGAAGGACCCTTTCGAAGTTCCAGAGGTGAGGTGTGATCAGCCTCGAGACGCCTCAGCGGAAATGGGCCTCATCTCGCCTGGAGGGGAGAACCTCCTGGATTTTCTCGAGTTGCGGCAGGTCTTCTCGAGTTACGACGGGGACCTCAGGGACCCGCTCTGGTGGCCTCAGGAAAGGCCAGTCCCCATGCGAGTTGCTAGGGGACCTCTCGGGATTCCTCTCCCGTCCATGCCGGGGCCTCAGTCCTTGTGTGGAGTCGGGGCCGGAACCTGAGGATTCCTCTCCAGTGTTGCCATGGATCTTGGGGTGCTTCTGAGTCTCCCCAGGGGAGTCAGGCCTCGTCTCGAGTGGGGGCATGCACGTGCGCTTTCCTCCCGAGCTGCAGCAGTAGTGTCACGCTTCCTGTCACGTGGATCAAGGGATCTGTGGCTTTCCCTCGAGGCTGTCCCTCGAGGCTTTCCCACGAGGCTTTCCCACAGGGCTGTGCCACGTGCCACCTTGGTGTGAGTCGATCCTCGGCGTGAAAGACGAGCCGGTGAAGGGAAAAGAGGTTCCTCTGGAATGGACTGAGACATCTGGGGGACTCTTGGAATGGTGGCACGACCCTGGAGTTCCTCTCGCGGTTCCTGTTGAGAGGGCCTCCTCTTGAGATGCGACGGGAAAGCCTGGAACTCTTTCCCGACGAAGCAGGGAAAGGATCCCTCATCTCGAGCTACGAGGCGGAAACGGGGCTCCTCTGGATGTGGGCGGGACCCTCGTGATTCCTCTCGAGTGGAGACGGCTAGGTCGGGGAACTTCTTGATTTGCACCAAGGGTGTGAAGGACCCTTTCGAAGTTCCAGAGGTGAGGTGTGATCAGCCTCGAGACGCCTCAGCGGAAATGGGCCTCATCTCGCCTGGAGGGGAGAACCTCCTGGATTTTCTCGACTTGCGGCAGGTCTTCTCGAGTTACGACGGGGACCTCAGGGACCCGCTCTGGTGGCCTCAGGAAAGGCCAGTCCCCATGCGAGTTGCTAGGGGACCTCTCGGGATTCCTCTCCCATCCATGCCGGGGCCTCAGTCCTTGTGTGGAGTCGGGGCCGGAACCTGAGGATTCCTCTCCAGTGTTGCCATGGATCTTGGGGTGCTTCTGAGTCTCCCCAGGGGAGTCAGGCCTCGTCTCGAGTGGGGGCATGCACGTGCGCTTTCCTCCCGAGCTGCAGCAGTAGTGTTACGCTTCCTGTCACGTGGATCAAGGGATCTGTGGCTTTCCCTCGAGGCTGTCCCTCGAGGCTGTCCCTCGAGGCTTTCCCACGAGGCTTTCCCACAGGGCTGTGCCACGTGCCACCTTGGTGTGAGTCGATCCTCGGCGTGAAAGACGAGCAGGTGAAGGGAAAAGAGGTTCCTCTGGAATGGACTGAGTCATCTGGGGGACTCTTGGAATGGTGGCACGACCCTGGAGTTCCTCTCGCCGTTCCTGTTGAGAGGGCCTCCTCTTGAGTTGCGACGGGAACGCCAGGAACTCTTTCCCGACGAAGCAGGGAAAGGATTCCTCATCTCGAGCTACGAGGCGGAAACGGGGCTCCTCTGGATGTGGGCGGGACCCTCGTGATTCCTCTCGAGCGGAGACGGCTAGGTCGGGGAACTTCTTGATTTGCACCAAGGGTGTGAAGGACCCTTTCGAAGTTCCAGAGGTGAGGTGTGATCAGCCTCGAGACGCCTCAGCGGAAATGGGCCTCATCTCGCCTGGAGGGGAGAACCTCCTGGATTTTCTCGAGTTGCGGCAGGTCTTCTCGAGTTACGACGGGGACCTCAGGGACCCGCTCTGGTGGCCTCAGGAAAGGCCAGTCCCCATGCGAGTTGCTAGGGGACCTCTCGGGATTCCTCTCCCGTCCATGCCGGGGCCTCAGTCCTTGTGTGGAGTCGGGGCCGGAACCTGAGGATTCCTCTCCAGTGTTGCCATGGATCTTGGGGTGCTTCTGAGTCTCCCCAGGGGAGTCAGGCCTCGTCTCGAGTGGGGGCATGCACGTGCGCTTTCCTCCCGAGCTGCAGCAGTAATGTCACGCTTCCTGTCACGTGGATCAAGGGATCTGTGGCTTTCCCTCGAGGCTGTCCCTCGAGGCTTTCCCACGAGGCTTTCCCACAGGGCTGTGCCACGTGCCACCTTGGTGTGAGTCGATCCTCGGCGTGAAAGACGAGCCGGTGAAGGGAAAAGAGGTTCCTCTGGAATGGACTGAGACATCTGGGGGACTCTTGGAATGGTGGCACGACCCTGGAGTTCCTCTCGCCGTTCCTGTTGAGAGGGCCTCCTCTTGAGATGCGACGGGAAAGCCTGGAACTCTTTCCCGACGAAGCAGGGAAAGGATCCCTCATCTCGAGCTACGAGGCGGAAACGGGGCTCCTCTAGATATGGGCGGGACCCTCGTGATTCCTCTCGAGTGGAGACGGCTAGGTCGGGGAACTTCTTGATTTGCACCAAGGGTGTGAAGGACCCTTTCGAAGTTCCAGAGGTGAGGTGTGATCAGCCTCGAGACGCCTCAGCGGAAATGGGCCTCATTTCGCCTGGAGGGGAGAACCTCCTGGATTTTCTCGACTTGCGGCAGGTCTTCTCGAGTTACGACGGGGACCTCAGGGACCCGCTCTGGTGGCCTCAGGAAAGGCCAGTCCCCATGCGAGTTGCTAGGGGACCTCTCGGGATTCCTCTCCCATCCATGCCGGGTCCTCAGTCCTTGTGTGGAGTCGGGGCCGGAACCTGAGGATTCCTCTCCAGTGTTGCCATGGATCTTCGGGTGCTTCTGAGTCTCCCCAGGGGAGTCAGGCCTCGTCTCGAGTGGGGGCATGCACGTGCGCTTTCCTCCCGAGCTGCAGCAGTAGTGTTACGCTTCCTGTCACGTGGATCAAGGGATCTGTGGCTTTCCCTCGAGGCTGTCCCTCGAGGCTGTCCCTCGAGGCTTTCCCACGAGGCTTTCCCACAGGGCTGTGCCACGTGCCACCTTGGTGTGAGTCGATCCTCGGCGTGAAAGACGAGCAGGTGAAGGGAAAAGAGGTTCCTCTGGAATGGACTGAGTCATCTGGGGGACTCTTGGAATGGTGGCACGACCCTGGAGTTCCTCTCGCCGTTCCTGTTGAGAGGGCCTCCTCTTGAGGTGCGACGGGAACGCCAGGAACTCTTTCCCGACGAAGCAGGGAAAGGATTCCTCATCTCGAGCTACGAGGCGGAAACGGGGCTCCTCTGGATGTGGGCGGGACCCTCGTGATTCCTCTCGAGCGGAGACGGCTAGGTCGGGGAACTTCTTGATTTGCACCAAGGGTGTGAAGGACCCTTTCGAAGTTCCAGAGGTGAGGTGTGATCAGCCTCGAGACGCCTCAGCGGAAATGGGCCTCATCTCGCCTGGAGGGGAGAACCTCCTGGATTTTCTCGAGTTGCGGCAGGTCTTCTCGAGTTACGACGGGGACCTCAGGGACCCGCTCTGGTGGTCTCAGGAAAGGCCAGTCCCCATGCGAGTTGCTAGGGGACCTCTCGGGATTCCTCTCCCGTCCATGCCGGGGCCTCAGTCCTTGTGTGGAGTCGGGGCCGGAACCTGAGGATTCCTCTCCAGTGTTGCCATGGATCTTGGGGTGCTTCTGAGTCTCCCCAGGGGAGTCAGGCCTCGTCTCGAGTGGGGGCATGCACGTGCGCTTTCCTCCCGAGCTGCAGCAGTAATGTCACGCTTCCTGTCACGTGGATCAAGGGATCTGTGGCTTTCCCTCGAGGCTGTCCCTCGAGGCTTTCCCACGAGGCTTTCCCACAGGGCTGTGCCACGTGCCACCTTGGTGTGAGTCGATCCTCGGCGTGAAAGACGAGCCGGTGAAGGGAAAAGAGGTTCCTCTGGAATGGACTGAGACATCTGGGGGACTCTTGGAATGGTGGCACGACCCTGGAGTTCCTCTCGCCGTTCCTGTTGAGAGGGCCTCCTCTTGAGATGCGACGGGAACGCCGGGAACTCTTTCCCGACGAAGCAGGGAAAGGATCCCTCATCTCGAGCTAGGAGGCGGAAACGGGGCTCCTCTGGATGTGGGCGGGCCCCTCGTGATTCCTCTCGAGTGGAGACGGCTAGGTCGGGGAACCTCTTGATTTGCACCAAGGGTATGAAGGACCCTTTCGAAGTTCCATAGGTGAGGTGTGATCAGCCTCGGGACGCCTCAGCGGAAATGGGCCTCATCTCGCCTGGAGGGGAGAACCTCCTGGATTTTCTCGAGTTGCGGCAGGTCTTCTCGAGTTACGACGGGGACCTCAGGGACCCGCTCTGGTGGCCTCAGGAAAGGCCAGTCCCCATGCGAGTTGCTAGGGGACCTCTCGGGATTCCTCTCCCGTCCATGCCGGGGCCTCAGTCCTTGTGTGGAGTCGGGGCCGGAACCTGAGGATTCCTCTCCAGTGTTGCCATGGATCTTGGGGTGCTTCTGAGTCTCCCCAGGGGAGTCAGGCCTCGTCTTGAGTGGGGGCATGCACGTGCGCTTTCCTCCCGAGCTGCAGCAGTAGTGTCACGCTTCCTGTCACGTGGATCAAGGGATCTGTGGCTTTCCCTCGAGGCTGTCCCTCGAGTCTTTCCCACGAGGCTTTCCCACAGGGCTGTGCCACGTGCCACCTTGGTGTGAGTCGATCCTCGGCGTGAAAGACGAGCCGGTGAAGGGAAAAGAGGTTCCTCTGGAATGGACTGAGACATCTGGGGGACTCTTGGAATGGTGGCACGACCCTGGAGTTCCTCTCGCCGTTCCTGTTGAGAGGGCCTCCTCTTGAGGTGCGACGGGAACGCCAGGAACTCTTTCCCGACGAAGCAGGGAAAGGATCCCTCATCTCGAGCTACGAGGCGGAAACGGGGCTCCTCTGGATGTGGGCGGGACCCTCGTGATTCCTCTCGAGCGGAGACGGGTATGTCGGGGAACTTCTTGATTTGCACCAAGGGTGTGAAGGACCCTTTCGAAGTTCCAGAGGTGAGGTGTGATCAGCCTCGAGACGCCTCAGCAGAAATGGGCCTCATCTCGCCTGGAGGGGAAAACCTCCTGGATTTTCTCGAGTTGCGGCAGGTCTTCTCGAGTTACGACGGGGACCTCAGGGACCCGCTCTGGTGGCCTCAGGAAAGGCCAGTCCCCATGCGAGTTGCTAGGGGACCTCTCGGGATTCCTCTCCCGTCCATGCCGGGGCCTCAGTCCTTGTGTGGAGTCGGGGCCGGAACCTGAGGATTCCTCTCCAGTGTTGCCATGGATCTTGGGGTGCTTCTGAGTCTCCCCAGGGGAGTCAGGCCTCGTCTCGAGTGGGGGCATGCACGTGCGCTTTCCTCCCGAGCTGCAGCAGTAATGTCACGCTTCCTGTCACGTGGATCAAGGGATCTGTGGCTTTCCCTCGAGGCTGTCCCTCGAGGCTTTCCCACGAGGCTTTCCCACAGGGCTGTGCCACGTGCCACTTTGGTGTGAGTCGATCCTCGGCGTGAAAGACGAGCCGGTGAAGGGAAAAGAGGTTCCTCTGGAATGGACTGAGACATCTGTGGGACTCTTGGAATGGTGGCACGACCCTGGAGTTCCTCTCGCCGTTCCTGCTGAGAGGGCCTCCTCTTGAGATGCGACGGGAAAGCCGGGAACTCTTTCCCGACGAAGCAGGGAAAGGATCCCTCATCTCGAGCTACGAGGCGGAAACGGGGCTCCTCTGGATGTGGGCGGGCCCCTCGTGATTCCTCTCGAGTGGAGACGGCTAGGTCGGGGAACTTCTTGATTTGCACCAAGGGTGTGAAGGACCCTTTCGAAGTTCCAGAGGTGAGGTGTGATCAGCCTCGAGACGCCTCAGCGGAAATGGGCCTCATCTCGCCTGGAGGGGAGAACCTCCTGGATTTTCTCGAGTTGCGGCAGGTCTTCTCGAGTTACGACGGGGACCTCAGGGACCCGCTCTGGTGGCCTCAGGAAAGGCCAGTCCCCATGCGAGTTGCTAGGGGACCTCTCGGGATTCCTCTCCCGTCCATGCCGGGGCCTCAGTCCTTGTGTGGAGTCGGGGCCGGAACCTGAGGATTCCTCTCCAGTGTTGCCATGGATCTTGGGGTGCTTCTGAGTCTCCCCAGGGGAGTCAGGCCTCGTCTCGAGTGGGGGCATGCACGTGCGCTTTCCTCCCGAGCTGCAGCAGTAGTGTCACGCTTCCTGTCACGTGGATCAAGGGATCTGTGGCTTTCCCTCGAGGCTGTCCCTCGAGGCTTTCCCACGAGGCTTTCCCACAGGGCTGTGCCACGTGCCACCTTGGTGTGAGTCGATCCTCGGCGTGAAAGACAAGCCGGTGAAGGGAAAAGAGGTTCCTCTGGAATGGACTGAGACATCTGGGGGACTCTTGGAATGGTGGCACGACCCTGGAGTTCCTCTCGCCGTTCCTGTTGAGAGGGCCTCCTCTTGAGATGCGACGGGAAGGCCGGGAACTCTTTCCCGACGAAGCAGGGAAAGGATCCCTCATCTCGAGCTACGAGGCGGAAACGGGGCTCCTCTGGATGTGGGCGGGACCCTCGTGATTCCTCTCGAGTGGAGACGGGTATGTCGGGGAACTTCTTGATTTGCACCAAGGGTGTGAAGGAGCCTTTCGAAGTTCCAGAGGTGAGGTGTGATCAGCCTCGAGACGCCTCAGCGGAAATGGGCCTCATCTCGCCTGTAGGGGAGAACCTCCTGGATTTTCTCGAGTTACGGCAGGTCTTCTCGAGTTACGACGGGGACCTCAGGGACCCGCTCTGGTGGCCTCAGGAAAGGCCAGTCCCCATGCGAGTTGCTAGGGGACCTCTCGGGATTCCTCTCCCGTCCATTCTGGGGCCTCAGTCCTTGTGTGGAGTCGGGGCCGGAACCTGAGGATTCCTCTCCAGTGTTGCCATGGATCTTGGGGTGCTTCTGAGTCTCCCCAGGGGAGTCAGGCCTCGTCTCGAGTGGGGGCATGAACGTGCGCTTTCCTCCCGAGCTGCAGCAGTAGTGTTACGCTTCCTGTCACGTGGATCAAGGGATCTGTGGCTTTCCCTCGAGGCTGTCCCTCGAGGCTGTCCCTCGAGGTTTTCCCACGAGGCTTTCCCACAGGGCTGTGCCACGTGCCACCTTGGTGTGAGTCGATCCTCGGCGTGAAAGACGAGCAGGTGAAGGGAAAAGAGGTTCCTCTGGAATGGACTGAGACATCTGGGGGACTCTTGGAATGGTGGCACGACCCTGGAGTTCCTCTCGCCGTTCCTGTTGAGAGGGCCTCCTCTTGAGGTGCGACGGGAACGCCAGGAACTCTTTCCCGACGAAGCAGGGAAAGGATCCCTCATCTCGAGCTACGAGGCGGAAACGGGACTCCTCTGGATGTGGGCGGGACCCTCGTGATTCCTCTCGAGCGGAGACGGGTATGTCGGGGAACTTCTTGATTTGCACCAAGGGTGTGAAGGACCCTTTCGAAGTTCCAGAGGTGAGGTGTGATCAGCCTCGAGACGCCTCAGCGGAAATGGGCCTCATCTCGCCTGGAGGGGAGAACCTCCTGGATTTTCTCGAGTTGCGGCAGGTCTTCTCGAGTTACGACGGGGACCTCAGGGACCCGCTCTGGTGGCCTCAGGAAAGGCCAGTCCCCATGCGAGTTGCTAGGGGACCTCTCGGGATTTCCTCTCCCGTCCATGCCGGGGCCTCAGTCCTTGTGTGGAGTCGGGGCCGGAACCTGAGGATTCCTCTCCAGTGTTGCCATGGATCTTGGGGTGCTTCTGAGTCTCCCCAGGGGAGTCAGGCCTCGTCTCGAGTGGGGGCATGCACGTGCGCTTTCCTCCCGAGCTGCAGCAGTAAGTGTCACGCTTCCTGTCACGTGGATCAAGGGATCTGTGGCTTTCCCTCGAGGCTGTCCCTCGAGGCTTTCCCACGAGGCTTTCCCACAGGGCTGTGCCACGTGCCACCTTGGTGTGAGTCGATCCTCGGCGTGAAAGACGAGCCGGTGAAGGGAAAAGAGGTTCCTCTGGAATGGACTGAGACATCTGGGGGACTCTTGGAATGGTGGCACGACCCTGGAGTTCCTCTCGCCGGTCCTGTTGAGAGGGCCTCCTCTTGAGATGCGACGGGAACGCCGGGAACTCTTTCCCGACGAAGCAGGGAAAGGATCCCTCATCTCGAGCTACGAGACGGAAACGGGGCTCCTCTGGATGTGGGCGGGACCCTCGTGATTCCTCTCGAGTGGAGACGGGTATGTCGGGGAACTTCTTGATTTGCACCAAGGGTGTGAAGGACCCTTTCGAAGTTCCAGAGGTGAGGTGTGATCAGCCTCGAGACGCCTCAGCGGAAATGGGCCTCATCTCGCCTGGAGGGGAGAACCTCCTGGATTTTCTCGAGTTGCGGCAGGTCTTCTCGAGTTACGATGGGGACCTCAGGGACCCGCTCTGGTGGCCTCAGGAAAGGCCAGTCCCCATGCGAGTTGCTAGGGGACCTCTCGGGATTCCTCTCCCGTCCATGCCGGGGCCTCAGTCCTTGTGTGGAGTCGGGGCCGGAACCTGAGGATTCCTCTCCAGTGTTGCCATGGATCTTGGGGTGCTTCTGAGACTCCCCAGGGGAGTCAGGCCTCGTCTCGAGTGGGGGCATGCACGTGCGCTTTCCTCCCGAGCTGCAGCAGTAGTGTCACGCTTCCTGTCACGTGGATCAAGGGATCTGTGGCTTTCCCTCGAGGCTGTCCCTCGAGGCTTTCCCACGAGGCTTTCCCACAGGGCTGTGCCACGTGCCACCTTGGTGTGAGTCGATCCTCGGCGTGAAAGACGAGCCGGTGAAGGGAAAAGAGGTTCCTCTGGAATGGACTGAGACATCTGGGGGACTCTTGGAATGGTGGCATGACCCTGGAGTTCCTCTCGCCGTTCCTGTAGAGAGGGCCTCCTCTTGAGATGCGACGGGAACGCCGGTAACTCTTTCCCGACAAAGCAGGGAAAGGATCCCTCATCTCGAGCTACGAGGCGGAAACGGGGCTCCTCTGGATGTGGGTGGGACCCTCGTGATTCCTCTCGAGTGGAGACGGGTATGTCGGGGAACTTCTTGATTTGCACCAAGGGTGTGAAGGACCCTTTGGAAGTTCCAGAGGTGAGGTGTGATCAGCCTCGAGACGCCTCATTGGAAATGGGCCTCATCTCGCCTGGAGGGGAGAACCTCCTGGATTTTCTCGAGTTGCGGCAGGTCTTCTCGAGTTACGACGGGGACCTCAGGGACCCGCTCTGGTGGCCTCAGGAAAGGCCAGTCCCCATGCGAGTTGCTAGGGGACCTCTCGGGATTTCTCTCCCGTCCATGCCGGGGACTCAGTCCTTGTGTGGAGTCGGGGCCGGAACCTGAGGATTCCTCTCCAGTGTTGCCATGGATCTTGGGGTGCTTCTGAGTCTCCCCAGGGGAGTCAGGCCTCGTCTCGAGGGGGGGCATGCACGTGCGCTTTCCTCCCGAGCTGCAGCAGTAGTGTCACGCTTCCTGTCACGTGGATCAAGGGATCTGTGGCTTTCCCTCGAGGCTGTCCCTCGAGGCTTTCACAGGAGGCTTTCCCACAGGGCTGTGCCACGTGCCACCTTGGTGTGAGTCGATCCTCGGCGTGAAAGACGAGCCGGTGAAGGGAAAAGAGGTTCCTCTGGAATGGACTGAGACATCTGGGGGACTCTTGGAAAGGTGGCACAACCCTGGAGTTCCTCTCCCCGTTCCTGTTGAGAGGGCCTCCTCTTGAGATGCGACGGGAACGCCGGGAACTCTTTCCCGACGAAGCAGGGAAAGGATCCCTCATCTCGAGCTACGAGGCGGAAACGGGGCTCCTCTGGATGTGGGCGGGACCCTCGTGATTCCTCTCGAGTGGAGACGGCTAGGTCGGGGAACTTCTTGATTTGCACCAAGGTTGTGAAGGACCCTTTCGAAGTTCCAGAGGTGAGGTGTGATCAGCCTCGAGACGCCTCAGCGGAAATGGGCCTCATCTCGCCTGGAGGGGAGAACCTCCTGGATTTTCTCGAGTTGCGGCAGGTCTTCTCGAGTTACGACGGGGACCTCAGGGACCCGCTCTGGTGGCCTCAGGAAAGGCCAGTCCCCATGCGAGTTGCTAGGGGACCTCTCGGGATTTCTCTCCCGTCCATGCCGGG